>NW_024061100.1:47500-132500 GCF_016432855.1 Salvelinus namaycush | reverse complement strand
ACTCCTGTCCCCCCCCCTTCAGGATGAGTCACAGAGTCATGTCCTCTAAACCGGGCCAATCCCCGCCCTCGAAAACACTGACAACACCAATACAATAGAGTGCAGGCAGGCAGAACCCCACAACACACCTCCTCTCAGGCAAGGGACTACACTGTTCTCTGATGATAGGGTTTTGGATGGTGTTGAAGCTTCATGTTGATAAAATGGATCCGGTACACAAAGCAAGCACTTGGGATTCAATGGACAAATGAAAGACTATTCACTCTCTCTGAATATTAAATAGTCTGTCACCCTTTATGAGGTGTTGAATAATTTTGGTTTCAATATTTCTCAATCCCTGCAATTTGGCTGGATCGTGTAAAATCGAATGCTGTTCTTGGGTATATCAAGGGACTATTCAACTGCTTTTGTAATCTATTCACCTTCCATGTTTCCACAACAGGAAAGGTCACATTGTGTCACGGACCATGACATGGTGGGGAGTGATAGTGCAGAGCTGAACACCATACAGCAAGTAAAAGGTTTGGGCCAGTCATGTTACCCTGGCCTGAAAGACCATGCTAGCTGGACTGTGACATTTGACTGTGACAGACTGTGTTCTTATGTGTGACTGGTCGCTGTTTTCTGTCACAGTATCACCACAGACCCTCCTCTCTTCTCCTCGTCCTCCTCCTTTCCTCTCTCCTGCCCTCCCAACCCTCCAGCTCTCTGGCCCAGCATCACAGCTCTCTGCTCTGTCCCCCTTCCCTCCCCACCACATATGCACCGTATGGCTCTGAATTCACAGAGCCGTGTCCTCTAAACTGCCCCCCCCCCCCCCCCCCCCCCTATTTGACCAACACCATGACACAGGACACACCAAGCCAAGGTCAAGCCCTGGGCAACAAAGTTACCTTGGCATCACTAACTGGCAACTTTGCTGAATGAACTCTTCTGAACTCCCGAAATTGAGATGGATGCAGTTCGGGGGGGGCGAAGAACAAGGAAAAGTTTGCTGTGTCTATTTCTCGCCGGTGATAGTTTGGATTAGTTTTAGTTATGTAAAGCAGTCAGAATTGGAGCAGCTTTCAAAGCCAAACGTCAGCCTTCCTATGTTCAGGTTCTGAGGAAGCTGTCGTTTCCTTGTCATTCCTTGTCATTTCTAATTTCGGGTTTTCTCTTCTCTGCGTTGGCCCGGGCTCAGCTTTCATGCCATGTGAAGTTTATTTCAGTACACGGTCCAAACTTCCAATATTTACCTCATACTACACAACTACAACAATCCAAAAGATGAAAGATACAGAAAAACAAATAAAATGTATGATCTTTTTTGGGTGGTTATTTCAAGTTATACCCACAAGGACCACCCCAAATACCTCTCACTATTTACTACAGCTGAGGTTGAGAGATACCGCTCTGCCATTTAATCTCTTCCTGAGACAAGGTGAGTGTTAGACTGGGGTTAAGCAGGGCTAATCCAATCCACAGGGAACTACAGCATAGTACCTGACTGGAACCTCAACACTAAAAGCTGACTAACACCAGGGGCATTACACAGTAAGACCGCCACGACCCTGGCGGTGCTAGCAACGCCAGGGTCGTGGGTTCGATTCCCGCTGGGGTCATACTAACAAAATACGCTCTACTAGGATCTACTTAGCTTAGGATAAAAGCATCTGCTATGCCATACATACTGTATCCCTGGCATCCATGCTGCAGTTCTATAAGTGGACGGTTGAGAGCCTCTGGGTGGATGACTAACGGTTGGACTGGGGTAGTGGTAGGAAGACGGGCAGCCAGCCAGCCAGCTACAGTACAAAGCAACGGTGGTGTCTGTACTGTCTGAGTCACCGAAGGCGCTGAGCACGAGCTAATTACAGAGCTTCAGGGTAACAGAGGAGAGCTGAGAAAAACAGAAGAACGTATAGCAGAAAGTGGATGCTTTGGAAGAATTGAGGAAACGACCCTGTGGATGTAATTCATTTAACCATCATTTATAAGCCTAACCATTGTTCATACTGACTGGTGTGGTGTGTACTAACTTGAACAGTTTTAGTTTATTGAACAGTAATGCAAGACGTATTAAACCAGCTCAACTGGAGGTAATTGTAGGTGGTGGGAATTCCTGGAGTATAAAGTCAGAGAAATTCTAGCTACACCGCCTCATAAAGTCAGAGTAGTTCTAGCTACACCTCCTGATAAAGTCAGAGTAGTTCTAGCTACACCTCCTGATAAAGTCAGAGTAGTTCTAGCTACACCTCTTGATAAAGTCAGAGTAGTTCTAGTTACACCCTCTGATAAAGTCAGAGTAGTTCTAGCTACACCTCCTGGTAAAGTCAGAGTAGTTCTAGCTACACCTCCTGATAAAGTCAGAGTAGTTCTAGCTACACCTCCTGATAAAGTCAGAGAAGTTCTAGCTACACCTCCTGATAAAGTCAGAGTAGTTCTAGCTACACCTCCTGATAAAGTCAGAGTAGTCCTAGCTACACCTCCTGATAAAGTCAGAGAAGTTCTAGCTACACCTCCTGATAAAGTCAGAGTAGTTCTAGCTACACCTCCTGATAAAGTCAGAGTAGTTCTAGCTACACCTCCTGATAATGTCAGAGTAGTTCTAGCTACACCTCCTGATAAAGTCAGAGTAGTTCTAGCTACACCTCCTGGTAAAGTCAGAGTAGTTCTAGCTACACCTCCTGATGAAGTCAGAGTAGTTCTAGCTACACCTCCTGATAAAGTCAGAGTAGTTCTAGCTACACCTCCTGATGAAGTCAGAGTAGTTCTAGCTACACCTCCTGGTAAAGTCAGAGTAGTTCTAGCTACACCTCCTGATAAAGTCAGAGTAGTTCTAGCTACACCTCCTGGTAAAGTCAGAGTAGTTCTAGCTACACCTCCTGATAAAGTCAGAGAAGTTCTAGCTACACCTCCGGATAAAGTCAGAGAAGTTCTAGCTACACCTCCTGATAAAGTCAGAGTAGTTCTAGCTACACCTCCTGATAAAGTCAGAGTAGTTCTAGCTACACCTCCTGATAAAGTCAGAGTAGTTCTAGCTACACCTCCTGATAAAGTCAGAGTAGTTCTAGCTACACCTCCTGATAAAGTCAGAGTAGTTCTAGCTACACCTCCTGATAAAGTCAGAGTCGTTCTAGCTACACCTCTTGATAAAGTCAGAGTAGTTCTAGTTACACCCTCTGATAACGTCAGAGAAGTTCTAGCTACATCTCCTGATAAAGTCAGAGTAGTTCTAGCTACACCCAATGGCAGAACATTCTCAGAACACAAGGAACCAGTTTGAATAGGTAAATCACAGTATCACATATATCTTAAACAGTTCTATGATGGGAGTTCAATGCAATTGTTCTCATTTAGTCTGCTGGAGATGAGATGGGTTCCAGTATGGCCAGGATCTATCAACCTAATTAAGATCCTTCTGTAAAACCCCAGTAGGAGGTAAAGTTCACCCTCTAATTAGAATACCCCTCCCACTTTTCCCCACTACCATAAAATGACAGACAGGATTAATGTTGGTAGTCCTGCAGGGCATAATATTAACCATTTGGGACAGTGTTCCTTCTCTTACATCCCACTTTCATCTGTAATAACCCAAGGTAAGACACCATCATATTTCACCCACAGTCTGAATCTTAAATGATTTCTTTCTCCCCCTCCATCTCCCCTAGCGACTGTGGCTGTTGTTGGATCTCTCTGGAGACGTGTCCGGAATGCAGATGGAATCCACTCAGACATACAATAACTTGAGGGGAATAAATATGTCCTAATTGAGAGAAATGATGTAATATTGATCTGGGAGCTCTGAACTCTTGGCATTGCGCGGAGCTCGGCTGCCACTGTGACATTTAGAAAGAAGGAGAGAGGAAGAAAGAGGGAGAGAGAGAGATGAAGAGAGAGGGAGAGGCAGTCAGCTGCAGTGCAGTGCGCTGCCTGGCAGAGATGAGGAAGAGACGGGCATTCGACTGTGAAAATGGCAGAGTTCCTTACCGCCACCGCCGCAGTTTCACAGGAGCTTCCCAGCTTCCCTGTCCTTCCTCAGTACTGCTGTTCTAAGACATGCTTTAATTCAAAGTACTGTCTTCATCACAGTAAGAGAACTATCTAGGGCTGAGCTAAAGGAGTGGGGATGGGAAATATTCCAGAGCTGGTGGCATTTATATAGTACGACATGCACAGGAAAGGCTTTTCATAGGTAACTCACTGGAGTCAATGCCTTTGAAAAGGACACTGAACAGTACAGGTGTTTAAAAAGTTGAAAGGACAGTAGAGGTCCTTTTTATTCCCTGAAGTTCACCGGATGTACTCTTGATGGAGTGGTCACATAATGTACTGGTTCTGCTGAAGGTCAGACACAACATGTCGGACAAAGCTAAAGGAATTCCATCCTGGGCCTTGCTTACTCTGACTATAGTGTTTCCATGTATGGCATGACATGCCAGAGAAAGAGCGTGGAATAAGACTGGGGATGTGATGGATTCTTGGTATTGGTCATTCCTGTCCTCTACCCTCTGGTTTTTGCACCATCTTCTCCCTCATCTAAAACTTGTGTCGTAGCTGAATCAGAATTAGTTAGGTAACATAGATAAATAAGATGTTTACTTTATTTACTTATTTACTTTCATAATATGCAGAATATCAGAAAGGGAGAAGGGCTCCACTATGTCTGTACGCTAGTCACTCACTTCTTTTCCCATTGGGGGGAGGAGTATGGCAGTGTCTGGAATCATTGTATTACCCCTCTGATGTTGTATGAATCTTGACCTGGTATATGACCTAGAGAATCACTCCCCTTTCTGAGCTTGTCCAGGAGGGGGGGGTATTTGAGATGGGAGTATCTAGAATTGACAATTGATATATGCAATTGGATGAGGTAATGTTTTCGTACTAAGTGGTACCAAGAACGAGATTAGAATCTAGTCTTAGGAGACCAAACTGAACGATAATTTATAGCTAATGCTATCTAGCTATGGGATACTCCTCTTTCAAGTAAAATGTTCTTTGTGAACTGTTCCTAAGATCTGTGGTTCGTCATGTAAGTTGAGAGGGGTGTATCTTGGCTATAAAAGATACTAAGAATTGTTTTGTAAGGACTCTCAGAGAATTAATTTATAGAGACTGAATTGATCTGAGAGTCAAAGGGGCTATGGTGAAGCTCATATAACTAAAGATGGACTTTATAATATAACCCTGACTTGTGTGTGGTTTGCTCTCTCATCACGTAGTAATACAGGAAATTACCACGACATGTGTCTCTCTGACCTCTGTACACCTTTCCCACATAGCAACCAATACTCATCAATCTAAATGGTACCTGAGCCATTTCAGAACATTGTCATTTACCACATCGACCTAAAAAAGAGTTGGAAGGAAGAGAAAAGGGATACTGGAACAATGAACTTTGAAGTAACTGTATGGAGAGTGTTGATACAAATATGATCTGTTCTTAAACGGGAAGGGATGATCGTCTTTCCCAACTCTATGATGGTGACCTACTTGTGAGAGAGTCTACTATTCTGTCTCTATTTGAACTGCTGTAGGTTGACTGGTGTGTTTACAGCTCTCAGGTTGAGAATTCACATGGAAACGAGAGATAGAGAGAGAGAGAAGGGAGGAAAGAGAGAAAGAGAGAAAGAGAGAGAGAGAAAGAGAGCGAGATAGAGAGAACGAGAGAGAGAGAGAGAGAGAGAGAGAAAGAAAGAAAGAAAGAAAGAAAGAGAGAAAGAAAGATAGATAGAGAGAGAGAGAGAAAGAGAGAGAGAAAGAGAGAAAGATAGATAGATAGAGAGAGAGAGAGAGATAAAGAAAGACAGAGAGAGGTGGCAGTGCCAGAGCTAGAGGAGGTTGCTATTCAATGAGTGACTCACACCCCGACCGGCCCATCGGCATGTACCCTCTCGTTAGCTACGAATGACGATGTCAGAGGGGAATCACATTGCCAGCTAAATGTCAGGTGTCACAGGGTTGGATGTGAAAGCTGGAATTGTTGGTCGGTGGAGGAATGCCACAGAATGCCAGTCAGTAAAGTGAGTACCCTGATCAGAGTCGATGTGACTCGGGACACCCCCACCTGGAAGAAAAGTGCTATCCCATTCAGTACGCAACATCCACTGATGTCAAATTATGGGCGATATCAGGTCCGTCCATCGTGGCCGTTATTTTGCTCAAAAATTGCCATCCCAAATTGGGCTGTTTAGTCCATTTTGGTCCAAATTTAGCAGAAGATCAGCCTGACCGATAGCTTGCTGTACTCATTGAAAACATGAGATCCACAAAAATAATCATATATTGCATAGTCTATATTGAGTAAATGATGGTGGCTTTATGGAAATATAGACAATAAAGTATTCATAAAATGTTTGTTTTTTAATGTTCTGCTATGTTGAGCGTAAAAGAGATCATTTGAAACAGGTCCTAGAGGCTAAATGTAGAGATATTTGGCAATTTTAGTTGTGATTGATACAAACCTTCTGTCTTAGAAATCAAAACTGCGTGAGGCGACTATAGGTTATTGATGATTTGAGAAAGTTGCTAAAAAAGCTTTCGCTCTGTTCCTTGACTCGGCTGCACATGCTGTTCTCTCATCAAGTGATCACATTCTCACACATCAGACTATTCTGAATTGAATCTTGTCTTTACTAATATGTCAAATTTGTTTTGATTTAGAATGGCCCGAGGAACAGGAGCAGGGGAAAATGACATGTCTTCCATATGCACTCCAATAGCGAATGCCAGATAGGCTGCTCAGGTTATTTCACTCCACACATCAACCACTGCTTGAGGAGAATGCAGCCTCTTTCTCCGCAACAGGTGATATTCCGCCCAAACTCTGTATGCAATGGGCTCTCCAACCCTGTTCCTACAGCTACACAGTGCTTCATTTGGGAAACCTAGTGAAATCTGTTGGGGAACACTGATAGTAACATGTTTTCACAACAAAACACATTTCATTAAACTGTTGATAGCCCATGTCTCTCAGAAAGGAAAGAAGGAGAGAGGGGAGGAGAAAAGCCTGGTGGTGAGACATCCTGTAGCTAAAGGTAATATGTCTGCCTATTCATTAGGAAAATATAACAAAAAATCCCTATTACTAGGCTATTCAAAATCAAATACAAATTCACTATAATTGTAGGTTAACTCTGTAAGCCGCCCTGTACAATCAATGAACCAATAGCATTTCCTAGGCCTATATATTCTCTCCCAAACTCATGGATAGAACGTTTGGAGTGTAGCATAAGGTAACCAGTCCATCCAGTATGCGTAATAATACAGTCCACACTCAAAGCGCTGTCCATTTTGTTGTTAGGCTTTGAAACAACAACATCCACAACAACCATGTTTTCCACTCAGTTTCAACCTGTTGGTGAACTTCTTTCTTCAAATTGATAAATCACAGTGAGGTGAGTTGTGAAAGCACAATACTGTTTTGATGACAAGTGTTTGATGTGGTTTTTGATTGCATTTTGCAATGGAAAACCACATGCTGACTGCCGGTGTGGAGGTAATAAGGTCACAGCAACAGCCCTTACTGCACCATTTGTATTAGCTTGTCAATCTGTAGAATCAGCCTACCCAAATTTAATTGCAACCTTCACCCTCCTCTCTGCCCCTCCTGCTTTTGCTTCTCCCTGGCTCTCTTGTGTGTGTGTGTGTGTGTGTGTGTGTGTGTGTGTGTGTGTGTGTGTGTGTGTGTGTGTGTGTGTGTGTGTGTGTGTGTGTGTGTGTGTGTGTGTGTGTGTGTGTGTGTGTGTGTGTCTAGCAAATGCAGTTCAAAGATGAGGGAGTTGTGCATTCTCCTTAACCTGATGAGGACAGAGGGCGCTGTTGTCACTTTGGGGGAAAAACGTGCCCAATTTAAACGGCCTCGTACTCAATTCTTGCTCGTACAATATGCATATTATTATTACTATTGGATAGAAAACACTCTCTAGTTTCTAAAACCGTTTGAATTATATCTGTGAGTGAAACAGAACTCATTTGGCACAAACTTCCTGACCAGGAAGTGGAAAGTCTGAAATCGAGGCTCTCTTCTAAGTCCTGCCTATAAATGGGCATGATACCTATTAGTATACATGCACGTCATACACCTTCCCCTGGATGTCAAGATGCAGTGAGAGAATAAATGAGGTGATTATCTTGGTCTGAGATGGAATACGTCCTCTTGGAATGACGTGTCACCGATTTCATGTTTTCAGGAAGGCGCGAGGAGGACAGTGGGATTGCCTTCTGAATAGCTTTCGTTATAGGCGACTACTATCTCCGGCTTTGATTTTATTTGATACATGTGACAATATCATCGTAAAGTATGTTTTTTCAATATAGTTTTATTAGATTTTTGAAATTTATTCGGGACGTTAGGCGTGTTGCGTTGTGTGCCCTTTGTTCAGAATGGAGAGCTTCGCGCCACTTGGCCAGTGTGCTTGCTAATTCAAGAGGGAAAAACGATGTTCTAAATCCAAACAACGACTGTTCTGGACAAAGGACCCCTTGTCCAACATTCTGATGGAAGATCACCAAAAGTAAGAAACATTTTATGATGCTATTTCATATATCTGTCGAACTGTGTACCAGTAGTTTTGCGCCAGGTTTTGGCCACTCTCTCGCTATAACATAAGCCTTATGTCGTAATGAAGATATTTTTAGAATTCTAACACTGCGATTGCATTAAGAACTAGTGGATCTATCATTTCCTATACAACATGTATTTTTTTGTAATGTTTATGAATAGCTATTTGGTCAGAATAGGTGAGAGTCTAATAGAAATATCCGCACATTCTGGGAAAAATAAGCTACGTTAGCATAATGGATAACCACTGATTTCAGCTCTAAATATGCACATTTTCGAACAAAACATAAGTGTATGTATAACCTGATGTTATAGGACTGTCATCTGAGGAAGGTTTATGAAGGTTAGTGAAAATTAATATCTTTTGCTGGTTTATTCGCTAACGCTAACGTGCCTATTGCTATCGCTAACGTGCCTTGATGAATGAATGCGGTAGTGTGGTAGTCTATTGTAGTAAGCTAATATAATGCTATATTGTGTTTTCGCTGTAAAACACTTAAAAAATCTGAAATATTGGCTGGATTCACAAGATGCTTGTCTTTCATTTGCTGTACACGATGCATTTTTCAGAAATGTTTTATGATGAGTATTTAGGTATTCCACGTTGGTCTCTATAATTACTCTGGCTGCTTCGGTGCTATTTTTGACGGTAGCTGTGATGGTAGCTGCAATGTAAAACTGATTTATACCTCAAATATGCACATTTTTCGAACAAAACATAGATTTATTGTGTAACATGTTATAAGACTGTCATCTGATGAAGTTGTTTCTTGGTTAGTTTGGTTGGTTCTTGGTTAGTTAGGTTGGCTTTGTGCATGCTACCTGTGCTGTGAAAAATGTCTGTCCTTTTTTGTATTTGGTGGTGAGCTAACATAAATATACGTGCTGTTTTCGCTGTAAAACATTTTAAAAATCGGACATGTTGGCTGGATTCACAAGATGTGTACCTTTCATTTGCTGTATTGGACTTGTTAATTTGTGAAAGTTAAATATTTCTAAAAAATATATTTTGAATTTCGCGCTCTGCCTTTTCAGTGGAATGTGGGAGGAGTTCCGCTGGCGGAACGCTAGAGTCAGACAGGTTAACGGACTTCACTTAACTGATGAGTGACAACTGTAATAGTTAGCTAATGATATTATTGTCAAGGCAGTCCTGCTCTCCAGGACCAGCGTTGTCTACCAATGGATTAGGTAACTATTTTTGGTAAAAGGCTGGTTGTGGACATAGGATACACTAAAATTCACTCAATCACCACACCACCAACTGGTAGTCTTTTCCTGCAGTCAAATGACCTAGTGGCCTCATGGGTGGCCTCATGTTTTTTTTACCTCCATAACCATGTTGTAACAGTTGTTTTTTTTACCTCCATAACCATGTTGTAACAGTTGTTTTTTTTTACCTCCATAACCATGTTGTAACAGTTGTTTTTTTTACCTCCATAACCATGTTGTAACAGTTGGGTTTTTTACCTCCATAACCATGTTGTAACAGTTGTTGTTTTTTACCTCCATAACCATGTTGTAACAGTTGTTTTTTTTACCTCCATAACCATGTTGTAACAGTTGTTTTTTTTACCTCCATAACCATGTTGTAACAGTTTTTTTTTTTACCTCCATAACCATGTTGTAACAGTTGTTTTTTTTACCTCCATAACCATGTTGTAACAGTTGTTTTTTTTACGCCCATAACCATGTTGTAACAGTTGTTTTTTTTAACCTCCATAACCATGTTGTAACAGTTGTTTTTTTACCTCCATAACCATGTTGTAACAGTTGTTTTTTTTACCTCCATAACCATGTTGTAACAGTTGTTTTTTTTAACCTCCATAACCATGTTGTAACAGTTGTTGTTTTTTACCTCCATAACCATGTTGTAACAGTTGTTTTTTTACCTCTATAACCATGTTGTAACAGTTGTTTTTTTTACCTCCATAACCATGTTGTAACAGTTGTTTTTTTTACCTCCATAACCATGTTGTAACAGTTTTTTTTTTTTTACCCCCATAACCATGTTGTAACAGTTGGGGTTTTTATGCCCATAACCATGTTGTAACAGTTGTTTTTTTTACCTCCATAACCATGTTGTAACAGTTTTATTTTTTACCTCTATAACCATGTTGTAACAGTTGTTTTTTTTACCTCCATAACCATGTTGTAACAGTTTTATTTTTTACCTCCATAACCATGTTGTAACAGTTGTTTTTTTACCTCTATAACCATGTTGTAACAGTTGTTTTTTTTACCTCCATAACCATGTTGTAACAGTTGTTTTTTTTACCTCCATAACCATGTTGTAACAGTTTTATTTTTTACCTCCATAACCATGTTGTAACAGTTGTTTTTTTACCTCTATAACCATGTTGTAACAGTTGTTTTTTTTACCTCCATAACCATGTTGTAACAGTTGTTTTTTTACGCCCATAACCATGTTGTAACAGTTGTTTTTTTACGCCCATAACCATGTTGTAACACTTGGGTTTTTTATGCCCATAACCATGTTGTAACAGTTGTTTTTTTTACCTCCATAACCATGTTGTAACAGTTTTATTTTTTACCTCTATAACCATGTTGTAACAGTTGTTTTTTTTAACCTCCATAACCATGTTGTAACAGTTGTTTTTTTTACCTCCATAACCATGTTGTAACAGTTGTTTTTTTTACCTCCATAACCATGTTGTAACAGTTGTTTTTTTTTACCTCTATAACCATGTTGTAACAGTTTTTTTTTTTTACCTCCATAACCATGTTGTAACAGTTGTTTTTTTTTACCTCCATAACCATGTTGTAACAGTTGTTTTTTTTACGCCCATAACCATGTTGTAACAGTTGTTTTTTTTACCTCCATAACCATGTTGTAACAGTTGTTTTTTTTACCTCCATAACCATGTTGTAACAGATGTTTTTTTAACCTCCATAACCATGTTGTAACACTTGTTTTTTTATGCCCATAACCATGTTGTAACAGTTGTTTTTTTTAACCTCCATAACCATGTTGTAACAGTTGTTTTTTTTACCTCCATAACCATGTTGTAACACTTGGGTTTTTTTACGCCCATAACCATGTTGTAACAGTTGTTTTTTTTAACCTCCATAACCATGTTGTAACAGTTGTTTTTTTTAACCTCCATAACCATGTTGTAACACTTGGGTTTTTTATGCCCATAACCATGTTGTAACAGTTGTTTTTTTTAACCTCCATAACCATGTTGTAACACTTGTTTTTTTACGCCCATAACCATGTTGTAACAGTTGTTTTTTTTTACCTCCATAACCATGTTGTAACAGTTGTTTTTTTAACGCTCATAACCATGTTGTAACAGTTGGGTTTTTTACCTCCATAACCATGTTGTAACAGTTTTATTTTTTTACGCCCATAACCATGTTGTAACAGTTGTTTTTTTTACCTCCATAACCATGTTGTAACAGTTTTTTTTTTTTTACGCCCATAACCATGTTGTAACAGTTGGGTTTTTTATGCCCATAACCATGTTGTAACAGTTGTTTTTTTTAACCTCCATAACCATGTTGTAACACTTGGGTTTTTTATGCCCATAACCATGTTGTAACACTTGGGTTTTTTTACCTCCATAACCATGTTGTAACATTTTTTTTTTTTACCTCTATAACCATGTTGTAACAGATGTTTTTTTTACCTCCATAACCATGTTGTAACAGTTGTTTTTTTTACCTCCATAACCATGTTGTAACAGATGTTTTTTTTACCTCCATAACCATGTTGTAACAGTTGGGTTTTTTACCTCCATAACCATGTTGTAACAGTTGTTTTTTTTACCTCCATAACCATGTTGTAACAGTTGGGTTTTTTACCTCCATAACCATGTTGTAACAGTTTTTTTTTTTTACGCCCATAACCATGTTGTAACAGTTGTTTTTTTTACGCCCATAACCATGTTGTAACAGTTGTTTTTTTTACCTCCATAACCATGTTGTAACAGTTTTTTTTTTTTACGCCCATAACCATGTTGTAACAGTTGTTTTTTTTACCTCCATAACCATGTTGTAACAGTTGTTTTTTTTTACCTCCATAACCATGTTGTAACAGTTTTTTTTACCTCCATAACCATGTTGTAACAGTTGTTTTTTTTACCTCCATAACCATGTTGTAACAGTTTTTTTTACCTCCATAACCATGTTGTAACAGTTGTTTTTTTTTACCTCCATAACCATGTTGTAACAGTTTTTTTTACCTCCATAACCATGTTGTAACAGTTTTTTTTACCTCCATAACCATGTTGTAACACTTGGGTTTTTTACCTCTATAACCATGTTGTAACAGTTGTTTTTTTTTACCTCCATAACCATGTTGTAACATTTTTTTTTTTTACCTCTATAACCATGTTGTAACATTTTTTTTTTTTACCTCTATAACCATGTTGTAACATTTTTTTTTTTTTTACGCCCATAACCATGTTGTAACAGTTGTTTTTTTTATGCCCATAACCATGTTGTAACAGTTGTTTTTTTTACCTCCATAACCATGTTGTAACAGTTGTTTTTTTACGCCCATAACCATGTTGTAACAGTTGTTTTTTTTACCTCCATAACCATGTTGTAACAGTTGTTTTTTTTACCTCCATAACCATGTTGTAACAGTTGTTTTTTTTACCTCCATAACCATGTTGTAACAGTTGGTTTTTTTACCTCCATAACCATGTTGTAACAGTTGTTTTTTTTACCTCCATAACCATGTTGTAACAGTTGTTTTTTTTACCTCCATAACCATGTTGTAACAGTTGTTTTTTTTACCTCCATAACCATGTTGTAACAGTTTTATTTTTTTACGCCCATAACCATGTTGTAACAGTTGTTTTTTTTACCTCCATAACCATGTTGTAACAGTTGTTGTTTTTTACCTCCATAACCATGTTGTAACAGTTTTTTTTTTTACGCCCATAACCATGTTGTAACAGTTGTTTTTTTTACCTCTATAACCATGTTGTAACAGTTTTTTTTTTTTACCTCCATAACCATGTTGTAACAGTTGGGTTTTTTACCTCCATAACCATGTTGTAACAGTTGTTTTTTTTACCTCCATAACCATGTTGTAACAGTTGTTTTTTTTACCTCCATAACCATGTTGTAACAGTTGTTTTTTTTTACCTCCATAACCATGTTGTAACAGTTTTTTTTTACCTCCATAACCATGTTGTAACAGTTTTTTTTACCTCCATAACCATGTTGTAACACTTGGGTTTTTTACCTCTATAACCATGTTGTAACAGTTGTTTTTTTTTACCTCCATAACCATGTTGTAACATTTTTTTTTTTTACCTCTATAACCATGTTGTAACATTTTTTTTTTTTTACCTCCATAACCATGTTGTAACAGTTTTTTTTTTTTTACCTCTATAACCATGTTGTAACATTTTTTTTTTTTTTACGCCCATAACCATGTTGTAACAGTTGGGGTTTTTATGCCCATAACCATGTTGTAACAGCTGTTTTTTTACGCCCATAACCATGTTGTAACAGTTGTTTTTTTTACCTCCATAACCATGTTGTAATTTTTTTTTTTTTACCTCCATAACCATGTTGTAACAGTTGTTTTTTTTACGCCCATAACCATGTTGTAACAGTTGTTTTTTTTACCTCCATAACCATGTTGTAACAGATGTTTTTTTTACCTCCATAACCATGTTGTAACAGTTGGGTTTTTTACGCCCATAACCATGTTGTAACAGTTTTTTTTATGCCCATAACCATGTTGTAACAGTTGTTTTTTTTTACCTCCATAACCATGTTGTAACAGTTGTTTTTTTTTACCTCCATAACCATGTTGTAACACTTGGGTTTTTTAACCCCATAACCATGTTGTAACAGTTGTTTTTTTTAACCTCCATAACCATGTTGTAACACTTGGGTTTTTTTACGCCCATAACCATGTTGTAACAGTTGTTTTTTTTTACCTCCATAACCATGTTGTAACAGTTGTTTTTTTAACGCTCATAACCATGTTGTAACAGTTGGGTTTTTTACCTCCATAACCATGTTGTAACAGTTTTATTTTTTTACGCCCATAACCATGTTGTAACAGTTGTTTTTTTTACCTCCATAACCATGTTGTAACAGTTTTTTTTTTTTTACCTCTATAACCATGTTGTAACACTTGGGTTTTTTATGCCCATAACCATGTTGTAACAGTTGTTTTTTTTACCTCCATAACCATGTTGTAACAGTTGTTTTTTTATGCCCATAACCATGTTGTAACAGTTGTTTTTTTACCTCCATAACCATGTTGTAACATTTTTTTTTTTTACCTCTATAACCATGTTGTAACAGTTGTTTTTTTTACCTCCATAACCATGTTGTAACAGTTGTTTTTTTTACCTCCATAACCATGTTGTAACAGTTGTTGTTTTTTACCTCCATAACCATGTTGTAACAGATGTTTTTTTTACCTCCATAACCATGTTGTAACAGTTGTTTTTTTTACCTCCATAACCATGTTGTAACAGTTGTTTTTTTTACCTCCATAACCATGTTGTAACAGTTGTTTTTTTTACCTCTATAACCATGTTGTAACAGTTGTTTTTTTTACCTCCATAACCATGTTGTAACAGTTGTTTTTTTTACCTCCATAACCATGTTGTAACAGTTGTTTTTTTTACCTCCATAACCATGTTGTAACAGTTGGGTTTTTTACCTCCATAACCATGTTGTAACAGTTTTTTTTTTTACGCCCATAACCATGTTGTAACAGTTGTTTTTTTTACCTCCATAACCATGTTGTAACAGTTGTTGTTTTTTACCTCCATAACCATGTTGTAACAGTTTTATTTTTTTACGCCCATAACCATGTTGTAACAGATGTTTTTTTTACCTCTATAACCATGTTGTAACAGATGTTTTTTTTACCTCCATAACCATGTTGTAACAGTTTTTTTTTACCTCCATAACCATGTTGTAACAGTTGTTTTTTTTACCTCCATAACCATGTTGTAACAGTTGTTTTTTTTACCTCCATAACCATGTTGTAACAGTTTTTTTTTTTTACCTCCATAACCATGTTGTAACAGTTTTTTTTAACCTCCATAACCATGTTGTAACAGTTTTTTTTACCTCCATAACCATGTTGTAACACTTGGGTTTTTTACCTCTATAACCATGTTGTAACAGTTTTTTTTTTTTACCTCCATAACCATGTTGTAACATTTTTTTTTTTACCTCTATAACCATGTTGTAACAGTTGTTTTTTTTACCTCCATAACCATGTTGTAACAGTTTTTTTTTTTTTACCTCTATAACCATGTTGTAACATTTTTTTTTTTTTTTACGCCCATAACCATGTTGTAACAGTTGGGGTTTTTATGCCCATAACCATGTTGTAACAGCTGTTTTTTTACGCCCATAACCATGTTGTAACAGTTGTTTTTTTTACCTCCATAACCATGTTGTAATTTTTTTTTTTTTACCTCTATAACCATGTTGTAACAGTTGTTTTTTTTACGCCCATAACCATGTTGTAACAGTTGTTGTTTTTTACCTCCATAACCATGTTGTAACAGTTGTTGTTTTTTACCTCCATAACCATGTTGTAACAGTTGGGTTTTTTACCCCCATAACCATGTTGTAACAGTTTTATTTTTTTACGCCCATAACCATGTTGTAACAGTTTTATTTTTTTACGCCCATAACCATGTTGTAACAGTTGTTTTTTTTACCTCTATAACCATGTTGTAACAGTTTTTTTTTTTTACCTCCATAACCATGTTGTAACAGTTGGGTTTTTTACCTCCATAACCATGTTGTAACAGTTGTTGTTTTTTACCTCCATAACCATGTTGTAACAGTTGTTGTTTTTTACCTCCATAACCATGTTGTAACAGTTTTTTTTTTTTACCTCCATAACCATGTTGTAACAGTTTTTTTTTTTACGCCCATAACCATGTTGTAACAGTTGTTTTTTTTACCTCCATAACCATGTTGTAACAGTTGTTTTTTTTACCTCCATAACCATGTTGTAACAGTTGTTGTTTTTTACCTCCATAACCATGTTGTAACAGTTGTTGTTTTTTACGCCCATAACCATGTTGTAACAGATGTTTTTTTTACCTCCATAACCATGTTGTAACAGTTTTTTTTTTTACGCCCATAACCATGTTGTAACAGTTGTTTTTTTTACCTCCATAACCATGTTGTAACAGTTTTATTTTTTTACGCCCATAACCATGTTTTAACAGTTGGGTTTTTTACCTCCATAACCATGTTGTAACAGTTTTATTTTTTTACGCCCATAACCATGTTGTAACAGTTGGGTTTTTTACCTCCATAACCATGTTGTAACAGTTTTTTTTTTTTTACCTCCATAACCATGCTGTAACAGTTGGGTTGATGCATAGTTGTGAAAACATAAAATGAACCATTTGAAGGGTTTTCATTCCAAAACGCTATACATCCCCGAGGGGTATATCTTTCCCTTTCAGCACAATCTGATACGTATCTACATACATGGGTTACGATACAAGAACCAAACATGTTCATATGGAGGAAAAACTATTCCATTCGGTTATATATCACTGACAAGCTCATAACTTTGCCATTATACTTGTTTTATTATGGGGGGACTAAGCTTTTAATTGGCTTTTATAAACACCCTTAGACTGTGCTGGACAGAACCTGTCAGGCTCTGAGAGGTTTGTATCTCCATCCATCTGTTTGTATGTCAAATTGATATAATGCAGACGATAGTCATTATTTAATGCAGTAGAGTACATTCTGATTAAGGGCCTATTTATGGCTGTTTTAACTTAAACTGTCTACATTGAACATGTATGTTACTATGTGCGTCACTCACTGTCAATACAATGTGTTGTTACCAGATGGAAAAGACTGCTCGCTGACTTTTGTGGCCCATGCACTGAGGAAGAACTGTGTTCAGGGACACAGTGGTTAGCAAGGCAGTATTCAACACGATGTTCCTCCTGCACTTTTCCCTTCATCAGGAGAGTTACATAATAATGTGTCTCTTTCTGCAGGGTTAGTGTTTGAGGGGCTGGCCCCTCGCTTGTCCTCCTGCACGCCCTCAGACATGGTGCGGCAGAGGGTGTGTTCTCCACCTGCACGCGCTCAGACATGGTGTGACAGAGGGTGTGTTCTCCACCTGCACGCGCTCAGACATGGTGCTGCAGATAGCATTCTTCTGGGCTACCTGGCTCCAGACAGGGAGAGACCACCACTTATACAGGTGAGGATTATTCTGGGCTACTGGCTCAGGACAGGGAGAGACCACCACTTATTCAGGTGAGGATTATTCTGGGCTACCTGGCTCAGGACAGGGAGACACCACTACTTATACAGGTGAGGATTATTCTGGGCTACCTGGCTCAGGACAGGGAGACACCACTACTTATACAGGTGAGGATTATTCTGGGCTACCTGGCCCAGGACAGGGAGACACCACTACTTATATAGGTGAGGATTATTCTGGGCTACCTGGCTCAGGACAGGGAGAGACCACTACTTATACAGGTGAGGATTATTCTGGGCTACCTGGCTCAGGACAGGGAGAGACCACTACTTATACAGGTGAGGATTATTCTGGGCTACCTGGCTCAGGACAGGGAGAGACCACTACTTATACAGGTGAGGATTATTCTGGGCTACCTGGCTCAGGACAGGGAGAGACCACCACTTATACAGGTGAGGATTCTTCTGGGCTACCTGGCTCCAGACAGGGAGAGACCACCACTTATACAGGTGAGGATTATTCTGGGCTACCTGGCTCCAGACAGGGAGAGACCACCACTTATACAGGTGAGTGTACAACCAAGTCTTTACTGTTGTGATGATATGTGTATTTATGACAATGTTGTGAGTGTGTGCGTGCGTGTGTCCAGGTGCCAACCCTAGGACCAACCCCCTCTGGAGCAGCAGCTGAGTGATGCTACGCTCAGGTAACACCCCAATACTACGGCACAGTATCACGTCACACCATCACATCGGTTCACACTACTTTCTGACCTGTCAGCCTCTGGGTTGTGTTCATTGGAGAAATGGAAAAAAAATTATACCGAAAACGACAATGTGCGTTTTGTACCCAATGACGTCAGAGGGCAACAATCGGTTAACTTCTTATGGATAGAGGGCAGCATTTTCACGTTTGGATGAAAAGTGTGCCCAGAGTAAACTGCCTCCTACTCAGTCCCAGATGCTAATATATGCATGGATAGAAGACACTCTGAGGTTTCTAAAACTGTTTGAATCATGTCTGTGACTATAACAGAAGTTATTTGGCAGGCAAAACCCCTTTTTTAGGTCCCTCTCTTTTCAATGGGTTTTCATTGGGAATCCAGATTTCTAAGGGACCTTCCTGCAGTTCCTATCGCTTCCACTGGATGTCAACAGTCTTTAGAAATTGGTTGAGGTTTTTCCTTTGAGAAATGAAGAAGTAGCCATGTTCAGAATGAGGCTCCAGTGAAGTGTACTGTTTGTTAGAGGCGCGTGACCAGAAAGCATGCTACACATTGTTTTCCTCCGGTATTGAACACAGATCATCCCGTCTTAAATTTAATCGATTATTTACGTAAAAAAATACCTAAAGTTGTATTACAAAAGTAGTTTGAAATGTTTGGACAAAGCTTACAGGTTACTTTTGTAGTCATGTTGAGCGAGTTGGAACCGGTGTTTTTCTAGATCAAACGCGCCAAATAAATGGACATTTGGATATATATCGACGGAATTAATCGAACAAAAGGACCATTTGTGATGTTTATGGGACATATTGGAGTGCCAACAGAAGAAGCTCGCCAAAGGTAAGGCATGAATTATATCTTTATTTCTGCGTTTTGTGTCGCGTCGGGAGGGTTGAAATATGATGGTCTGTGATTGTTTGCTGGGGTGCTATTGTCAGATAATAGCATTGTTTGTTTGCTGGGGTGCTATTGTCAGATAATAGCATTGTTTGCTCTATGTGGGACGCTACCGTCCCACATATCCCAGAGAGGTTAACCACCTAACTGAGGAACTTAATTTAACCTTGCGTAATACCCTAGACGCAGTCACGCCCCTAAAAACAAAAAATGAATTGTTATAAGAAACTAGTTCCCTGGTATACAGAAAATACACGTGCCCTGAAGCAAGCTTCCAGAAAAATAGAACGGAAATGGCGCTACACCAAACTGGAAGTCTTCCGATTAGCTTGGAATGACAGTACCGTGAGGTATCGAAGAGCCATCACTGCTGCTCGATCATCCTATTTTTCCAACTTAATTGAGGAGAATAAGAACAATCCAAAATGTATTTTTGATACTATCGCAAAGCTAACTAAAAAGCAGCATTCACCAAGAGAGGATGGCTTTCACTTCAGCAGTGAAAAATTCATGAACTTCTTTGACGGAAAGATCGTGATCATTAGAAAGCAAATTACGGAAAAATTACGGGCTCCTCTTTAAATCTGCATATTTCTCCAAAGCTCAGTTGTCCTGAGTCTGCACAACACTGCCAGGACCTAGGATCAAGGGAGACATTCAAGTTTTTTAATACTATATCTCGACACATTGATGAAAATAGTAATGGCCTCTAAACTAAACTACTGAAAGAGCTGCTTCCTGTGCTTGGCCCTCCTATGTTGAACATAATAAACAGCTCCCTATCCACTGGATGTGTACCAAACTTACTAAAAGTGGCAGTAATAAAGCCTCTCTTGAAAAAGCCAAACCTTGACCCAGAAAATATAAAAAACTATCGGCCTATATCAAATCTCCCATTGCTCTCAAAAATGTTAGAAAAAGCTGTTGCGCAATTTAATTTAAGTCTTTCTCTCTTTCTCTCTCTCTTTCTTTCTCTCCTTCTCTTCTCTCGGAGGACCAGAGCCCTAGGACCATGCCTCAGGACTACCTGGCCTATTGACTCCTTGCTGTCCCCAGTCCACCTGGTCGTGCTGCTGCTCCAGTTTCAACTGTTCTGCCTGCGGCTATGGAACACTGACCTGTTCACCGGACGTGCTACCTTGTCCCGGACCTGCTATTTTAGACTCTCTCTCTCTACCGCACCTGCTGTCTCTAACTCTGAATGATCGGCTATGAAAAGCCAACTGACATTTACTCCTGAGGTGCTGACCTGTTGCACCCTCTACAACCACTGTGATTATTATTATTTGACCCTGCTGGTCATCTATGAACGTTTGAACATCTTAGCCATGTACTGTTATAATCTCCACCCGGCATAGCCAGAAGAGGACTGGCCACCCCTCAGAGCCTGGTTCCTCTCTACATTTCTTCCTAGGTTTTGGCCTTTCTAGGGAGTTTTTCCTAGCCACCGTGCTTCTACATCTGCATTGCTTGCTGTTTGGGGTTTTAGGCTGGGTTTCTATGTAGCACTTTGTGACATCGGCTGATGTAAAAATGGTTTTATAAATACATTTGATTGATGTGTAGTCCCACCATTTTCTTCTGTTTGTTGCCTAATGAGCACGACCCTGATGTACTTCCCCCTGTCAGAGCTGCTGTAATGCATGCTGGGAGAGATGCAGGTCCACCTGGACAGCAGCGTAGTGTGTGTGAGGCCCAAATAGAAATTAATAAATATCAGAAAGCCACGCCCCCAAATGACCCCATCCCTTTACATTGCTTATGGCTGTCATGTCAAATTCAATGCCCATCATGGCAGATCTGAACGTAACGCGAGCACAATGTGACTTTCCTGCATCCCAACCTAATGCAAAGTGATACTAAACTTACATACCATGCACACTTTTGACATAGTGGAAGATACATACTGAATTTATACTGTTTTTCATACTAATATGGACCGAGATATGTGTTGCTTTTGCATATATTTGTTCATTTGTTTTGCAAGATCCGGTTGATTGGTCGGTTGATTGGGTTAATTGGTTTTGCAGGATGTTGATGCCATTGATTAAAAGAGTAAGAATAGGATGCAATATCCAACCCCAAATATAAAACTGTTTACTCCATTGTTTGTACACAATATAACTGTAAAACAGTATATCAGTTGGTTGCACCATTAATTCACTTAATATTGAGGCATGAAATAATGCAACATGTATGTTTTGTCTTCTGGATGCTCAAAATATGAATAAGATTATTAGAGTCATGCTTCTTCAGTAGTGGAATAAAGACAATTAGTCTGTGAATGTTGTAAATAAATACTATGTGTAAATACTGAAGTGATGTACGATTGTTAACAAAATTGTTCATAGACCAATTTTTTATACTGCGTCTATATGTAAAGCCTGCAAGTACATTGAAATTACGTTTTTTTGAAGTTCCATCCAAACCTAAATGACATGAAAAATATGTATTTTCAACTTTCAAAACTGAACGTAGACTGTCGGGCATAGCCGTCTTTTCAATTACATTTTGCTAGGCCAAATGACACCCCATCTCCTCCCCTTCCTCTCCTCCTTTTCTCCTTTTTGATGGAATTGAGGCCTGTGTCAGTCAGACCAGAACAAACAGCGACCACTCAACCAGGCCAGCTGTGTTGCCTGTGTGTTGGTCTCCCAAATGACACCCTAGTCCTCCTTTTGACCAGTGCTTAGAGAGAGAGGAGGGGCTCTGGTCAAAAGTAGTGCACTACATTGGGAATAGGGTGCCATTTTGGAGACCAACACACAGGCAACACAGCTGGCCTGGTTGAGTGGTCGCTGTTTGTTCTGGTCTGACTGACACAGGCCTCAATTCCATCAGACACAGATGAAATGTCAGCCTGGTGGAGGACAATGAGGCCAGAGGATGTCACCCACCCAGTCAGCTCCACAAAGGACCAACATCATTTAGAAAAGATCAAACCAGCTGTGTGTGTGTGTGTGTGTCTGAGGCAAGCCTCTCTCTGTCACTGACCCAGCAGAGGCTGCATTGTTAGCTCTGAGAAGACCTTCCTCTCTTACACTGAGGGAGCAGAGAGAAGGGGGGAGGAGATGGAGTATGGTGGTGAAGGAGGAGAGAAGGGGGGAGGAGATGGAGGATGGTGGGGAAGGAGGAGAGAAGGGGGGAGGAGATGGAGGATGGTGGTGAAGGAGGAGAGAAGGGGGAGGAGATGGAGGATGGTGGTGAAGGAGGAGAGAAGGGGGGAGGAGATGGAGGATGGTGGGGAAGGAGGAGAGAAGGGGGGAGGAGATGGAGGATGGTGGTGAAGGAGGAGAGGATGGGGAGGAGATGGGGGGATGGTGGGGAAGGAGGAGAGGATGGGGAGGAGATGGGGGCATGGTGGTGAAGGAGGAGAGAAGGGGGGAGGAGATGGGGGATGGTGGGGAAGGAGGAGAGGATGGGGAGGAGATGGGGGGATGGTGGGGAAGGAGGAGAGGATGGGGAGGAGATGGAGGATGGTGGTGAAGGAGGAGAGAAGGGGGGAGGAGATGGAGGATGGTGGGGAAGGAGGAGAGAAGGGGGGAGGAGATGGAGGATGGTGGTGAAGGAGGAGAGAAGGGGGGAGGAGATGGGGGGATGGTGGGGAAGGAGGAGAGGAGGGGGAGGAGATGGGGGCATGGTGGTGAAGGAGGAGAGGAGGGGGAGGAGATGGGGGGATGGTGGTGAAGGAGGAGAGGAGGGGGAGGAGATGGGGCATGGTGGTGAAGGAGGAGAGGAGGGGGGAGGAGATGGGGGCATGGTGGTAAAGGAGGAGAGGAGGGGGAGGAGATGGGGGATGGAGGTGAAGGATGAGATCCTTATTGCCCTTGTGTGCTGATGGGCGCCAGTCCAGCCACCGTAATAATGCAAGACTAATTATTTTCCACAAGAGTGATCACATCTGCTGGGTTTGGAGGACATAAAACCGGAAATCGTTTACCATTACATTCAGTGAGGCATTGTGCAAACTTTAGCAGAGGGAATTACTGTTTCCCTCTTTAAGAAGGGGTGGGGGAGTGGGAGGGTGCTCCTCTTTATGAAGGGTTGGGGGAGGATGCTCCTCTTTATGAAGGGTTGGGGGAGGATGCTCCTCTTTATGAAGGGTTGGGGGAGGATGCTCCTCTTTATGAAGGGTTGGGGGAGGATGCTCCTCTTTATGAAGGGTTGGGGGAGGATGCTCCTCTTTATGAAGGGTTGGGGGAGTGGGAGGATGCACCTCTTTATGAAGGGTTGGGGGAGGGTGCTCCTCTTTATGAAGGGTTGGGGGAGGATGCTCCTCTTTATGAAGGGTTGGGGGAGGATGCTCCTCTTTATGAAGGGTTGGGGGAGGATGCTCCTCTTTATGAAGGGTTGGGGGAGGATGCTCCTCTTTATGAAGGGTTGGGGGAGGATGCTCCTCTTTATGAAGGGTTGGGGGAGGATGCACCTCTTTATGAAGGGTTGGGGGAGGATGCTCCTCTTTATGAAGGGTTGGGGGAGTGGGAGGATGCACCTCTTTATGAAGGGTTGGGGGAGGGTGCTCCTCTTTATGAAGGGTTGGGGGAGGATGCTCCTCTTTATGAAGGGTTGGGGGAGGGTGCTCCTCTTTATGAAGGGTTGGGGGAGGGTGCTCCTCTTTATGAAGGGGTGGTGGGGAAGTGGGAGGGTGCTCCTCTTCATGAAGGGTTGGGGGAGGGTGCTCCTCTTTATGAAGGGGTGGTGGGGAAGTGGGAGGGTGCTCCTCTTCATGAAGGGTTGGGGGAGGGTGCTCCTCTTCATGAAGAGTTGGGGGAGGATGCGCCTCTTTATGAAGGGTTGGGGGAGGATGCTCCTCTTTATGAAGGGTTGGGGGAGGGTGCTCCTCTTCATGAAGGGTTGGGGGAGGATGCTCCTCTTTATGAAGGGTTGGGGGAGGATGCTCCTCTTTATGAAGGGTTGGGGGAGGATGCTCCTCTTTATGAAGGGTTGGGGGAGTGGGAGGATGCTCCTCTTTATGAAGGGTTGGGGGAGGATGCTCCTCTTTATGAAGGGGTGGGGGAGGGTGCTCCTCTTTATGAAGGGTTGGGGGAGTGGGAGGATGCTCTTCTTTATGAAGGGTTGGGGGAGGATGCTCCTCTTTATGAAGGGTTGGGGGAGGATGCTCCTCTCTATGAAGGGTTGGGGGAGGATGCTCCTCTTTATGAAGGGTTGGGGGAGGGTGCTCCTCTTCATGAAGGGTTGGGGGAGGATGCTCCTCTTTATGAAGGGGTGGGGGAGGATGCTCCTCTTTATGAAGGGGTGGTGGGGAAGTGGGAGGGTGGTCCTCTTTATGAAGGGGTGGGGTGGGGGAGTGGGAGGGTGCTCCTCTTTATGAAGGGTTGGGGGAGGATGCTCCTCTTTATGAAGGGTTGGGGGAGTGTGAGGGTGCTCCTCTTTATGAAGGGGTGGGGGAGTGGGAGGATGCTCCTCTTTATGAAGGGGTGGGGGAGTGTGAGGGTGCTGCTCTTTATGAAGGGGTGGGGGAGTGGGAGGATGCTCCTCTTCATGAAGGGGTGGGGGAGGATGCCCCTCTTTATGAAGGGTTGGGGGAGTGGGAGGATGCTCCTCTTTATGAAGGGGTGGGGGAGGATGCTCCTCTTTATGAAGGGTTGGGGGAGGATGCTCCTCTTCATGAAGGGTTGGGGGAGGATGCTCCTCTTTATGAAGGGGTGGGGGTGGGGGAGTGTGCTCCTCTTCATGAAGGGGTGGGGGAGTGGGAGGGTGCGCCTCTTTATGAAGGGGTGGGGGTGGGGGAGGGTGCTTCTCTTTATGAAGGGGTGGGGGTGGGGGAGTGTGAGGGTGCTCCTCTTCATGAAGGGGTGGGGGAGTGGGAGGGTGCTCCTCTTTATGAAGGGGTGGGGGAGTGGGAGGGTGCTCCTCTTCATGAAGGGGTGGGGGAGGGGGAGGGTGCTCCTCTTTATGAAGGGGTAGGTTGGGGGAGTGGGAGGGTGCTCCTCTTTATGAAGGGGTGGGGGAGTGGGACGGTGCTCCTCTTTATGAAGGGGTGGGGGAGTGGGAGGGTGCTCCTCTTTATGAAGGGGTAGGTTGGGGGAGTGGGAGGGTGCTCCTCTTTATGAAGGGGTGGGGGAGTGGGAGGGAGGGTGCTCCTAAATGAGGTCTCTGAGTCACCACTATTCTCATTGGATAGAAGGTACTGTACATTGTTGTACTCACTGACTATACTAAGAGCATTATGATAAAAGCATCATGAAACATCCATCCCTGGGAAAATACAGACACTGGATCAGGACCGCGGTGAAACACATTACTTTTTGTTTGGTCTACTTTTAGAAAGGGTGGGATGTTATTTACATTAGCAGGCAAACATGTCATCACTTCTTTAGGCTGCCAAAGGTCAATACAGGTTCACCATTTCCTCTGCTGACTAATCTCTCATGAGAACACACCTAGAGTGCGTTAACAAGGAGGATACAGTCCCACAATGCAACACTGTGAACATAATGCATCTAATGGTGTAACAGACTCACCGACACAATGATGTATCTGATTTGTTCTGCTGGGCGGGCCTTGAGGAGACACAGTAATGCTGCCCACCCAGGGCCACAGCAAGCATTTATACAACACGTTTTAATTAAATAACTATTAGGGAATCGATTGTGAAATGGTAAAAGAAAAAATAGGTGTTGATTAATTTGGGCCTGCAGTTTACGGCTCCCTCTCTTTTCATCTCCTGTCCTCCTCCATTCCTTCTCCTCTTTCTCCATCTCTCCTCTCCCTTCCTCCCTGCTGTCTCTTCTGTCATTTTTCCTGTCCCCCCCATTACTCTCCTCTCGTTTCCTCCATCTCTCATCATCCTTCCTTCCCTCCTTCACTCCTGCTCTCTCCCTCACTCCTCCTCTCTCTATTCTTCCCTTTCTCCCTCCCTCCTCCTCTCTTCTCTTCCTCCTTTTCTCGTGCTCGCCTAATTAACTGTCAACTGTAGCCATTTATGTTTCTATATTTTATGCGGGAATGAATATTAAACATTCCCATCTCTCTTCTCTCTCTCCCCTCTCCACCCCCCCTTCATCCCCTCTCTCCACCCCCTCTCTCTCCCCTCTCCATCCACTCTCTCTCCCCTCTCCACCCCTATCCATCCCCTCTCTCTCTCCTCTCTGCCCTCTCCACCCCCTCTTTCTCCCCTCTCCATCCCCTCTCTCCCCTCTCCACCCCCACTCCCACCTCTCCCCTCTACACCCTCTCCACCCCCACTCCCACCCTCCCCTCTCCACCCCCTCACTCCCCGTCCACCCCCTCTCTCCCCTCTCCATCCTCTCTCCCCACTCTAGCCCCTATCTACCCCCTCTCAAACACCTCTCTCCCCTCTCCACCCCTCCCCTCTCCACCCTCTCCACCCCCTCTCCCACCCTCCCCTCTCCACCCCCTGACTCCCTTTCTCCCTTCTCCAACCCCTCTCCACTTTCTACCCCCTCTCTCACCTCTCCACCCCCTCTCTCCCCTCTCTCTCCTCTCCACCCCCCCTCTCCCCTCTCCACCCCCTCACTCCCCTCTCCACCCCCTCTCCTTCCCTCTCCAACCCTTCTCTCCACTTTCTACCCCCTTACTTACTACCCTGTCTGAGGTGGTGACATGAACATGTTACTGTGACGATGAGAGTAAGTGACAGGATTTTGTATAGCTGGAACTTCAAACAGGCTCCCCCACATATATTATGAATATGTGACTGGGAAACCATATCAAAGCACGGGTGAGCATTAAAACACAGGACCCCCACCAATCCAGTTACACTGTAGTTCAAAACCTGATCTCTTCCATATTGAAACATGTTTGGATACAGAGGAGATCAACAGTGAATTTTCTCAGTCAGAAAATGCAGAAACCTTCAGGGAAGTAAAAAAATTAAATCTGTGATTTGACTGCTGCCTTTGTTGCTCAGTATAGCCTATAAGCTTCTGGCCTTAGCACTGTCAGTGAATGGACTGCGTAGAATCACCCTCCATCCACAAACATTTTATCTGATAAACCCAGCCCAGCTTTTATCTGGCATCCTTTTAAACCACATAATGACTCGCACCTCTTTTCCTGATTGCCACGTTGTACCTCCGCCTCCTGTGTTCATCACCGTGACACATTTACATCAGAGGGAAACCTCCATCATGACCCATTTTCTCTCCCTCCGCAGCTGTTTGTGCTCTGGGCCAATCACAGCGTGGCAGGAAGTATCCCATGTATCCCTGTGATGAGCGGCTGGTTAGGCACACTAAAGAGCATCATTCATGCTCAGTCACTCCAGTAGCGATCCAGGCCAATCATCAGCAGGAATACTAACATCAACCCATCTTAAATGACAGAAAGGTTCATTCCCCATATTATCCAGGTGATCAAACACAGACAGCGTCCATGTTGTATGTTGAGGTAAACCAGATCAGATGCTTTTCGCCATTCAGAGAACATACAGAATTAAACATGTCGGATCGCTGCAGGGCTCTCAAGTTCTCCCTGTGTCCAAGTTGATTTTGCCTTCCAAATAAAGCATGGCTGGCAATTTTATCTTTCATATCAAGTAGTGTGATATATACTGAGTGGACTATACTGAGTGGCCCATGTTGACTCAAATCAAATCAAAGTTTATTAGTCACAGGCACCGAATACAACACGACTCCAATACTTCCCACAGTTGTGTCAAGTTGTCTGGATGTCCTTTAGGTGCTGGACCATTCTTGATACACACATGAAACTGACACACTCAAACCGGTGCGCCTGGCACCTACTACCAAACCCCGTTCAAAGGCACTTAAATCTTTTGTCTTGCCCATTCACCTTCTGAATGGCACACATACACAATCCATGTCTCAATTGTCTCAAAGCAAAAAAATCCTTCTTTAACCGGTCTCCTCCGCTTCATCTACACTGATTGAAGTGGATTTAACAGGTGACATCAATAAGGGATCATAGCTTTCATCTGGATTCACCTGGCCAGTCTGTGTCATGGAAAGAGCAGTTTCTGTACACTCAGTGTAAGTTGTCCTAGTAATCTCAGTAACAACCACACTGGATGGTTTTCTATTCACAGCAGGCTAAACTGAGTGTAAAGCCTTCCCATCTTGAATCAATGCAAATATCCCCTTGTAAAATGATCTACTAAGTTAAACAGTACTGTGGTACTAAT
Organism: Salvelinus namaycush; assembly: GCF_016432855.1. Lineage (NCBI taxonomy): Eukaryota > Metazoa > Chordata > Actinopteri > Salmoniformes > Salmonidae > Salvelinus > Salvelinus namaycush. Next base: position 103,996 of record NW_024061100.1, on the reverse strand, counting down.
AGTGGCCATATCTTTGGTTAAAGTAGCACACAGAGACAGTGCTTGTCTGGGAACATAAACCCGTTGGTGTCTTACCTGTCTGCAGCTCCAGGATGCTGAGTTTGCTTTCTGAAGGGAACAGGATCTTTGGAGGCTTGTCTGTCAGAGGGGCTGGAAGATAAAAAGAAAACACACATTACAATTCATTTCCACACTTCTGACATTTGTCCATTGAGCCATATACTTATCAAAATGTCTTCATAAACCCGAGCACAGCGTTGAAGAGTGAGATGAGAATACAGTGCAGACACAGTATGGAAGTAGAAGCAGTAGACAGAGGGAAACTGTTGAAGGATATCCCCTTCTCCAAAAGCCTCCAACATCAATCTACTTCAAAACTTTACCCTGGCAACCGTTTTTAATCCCAGATAACGGCTTCAGTACCTTGTGGACCAAGCACGTCAGTGACTAGACTGGCTGTGCTACAGTGTGAACACGGATTCAGGTTGGATGGGTATTTACCCCAAACCCCGGTTTATTCCCTGTTATGTAGGGAAGGTCTTCAGTACCGTTCACGGATATCTTAGCAGCTATTTACATATGTCAGATTCATATGTCAGATTAATCCGACGACTCGTCACAGCAGAACAAAATACCTATAAATAATCCATTGGTGAATTTCCTTCAACCTCGATGTTGAGTTAGATGGATCAAGCCAGCAACAGAGGGAGGACAAGGGGAAATATGTAGTGTGTGACTGGAAGTGCTATCCTGTCATGATGAGCTTAATCGTACCAAGCTGACAGGACGCTCGTTTTTCAGCCGCCCGGTTTCCAACTTGCATATACGCTCCGGATGCATTTAAAGTGGCTACGTTCGGTTTAGTCTTAGTGTATTCTCAGACTACACCAAGAGAATACATCTAATATCCATATTCTGTGAAGTGCTAGCCTATTTACCATAAACTTAAAACAATGTATCCGCGCTGCAATGAAACATACTCTTGGGTACAACATATGGCATCACTGAAATCTGTATTTGTATGTATCTGTCATTGTTGTTCAAAGCCTTTAACTCAGAGGCAAATAACTGGTGGTGGTGGTGGCACTGTATACCGTAAGATGCATTGGCAACATAAATAGGCTTTACAAAAGAGGAGGTAGGAACCCAGGAAGTGCTTTAGATACTTCATACTCTTATTCAGATGTTGAATCTTAATTTGATCACAGCAGGAAATGAAAACTTGTAGTGTAGTCAAGGTTTAAAAAGGCTTCTAAAGTTTGCAATTTCCACTTGTGTCAGACTTGATTTGCCCTAACTAAAAATGTATCACCCCCTACAAAAATATCCATTAATTATAATCCACACAATAATTCACATTTCCTGTTGCTGCAGGATTATCTTCCTGCTGTTGGTCAAATTAAGAGCTGTTCTTGTTATCCTTCTTGTCAACTAATGTTCTCTGTCCAATAGAGTGTTCGGCTTTTTATCTGCTTCTATAGCTTCACATGTAATATTTACCAAAAGTAATGACTAATCATGCTCCTTATTCACAATGTCAAGGTCAAGGTCTTCTGCAGCGAAGGCATCAGATAAAGAGGTCAGCTGTACATTAAACAGCACATGAACACATGCACGGTGCATATAACAGTTATAAGAAGGGACAAAAGCAATCTAGTACAATGACAAAACTGGTTGGGTCTTCCCTTAGACCTGAATTCAAACTGATCATTAATGGAAGGTTTCTTATGTAACATATTTCCTATGAGACAAGTAAAATCTTCTTCTGATCAGCAATTATCTCTTCTCCCCCCCATGTTCTACTGTAGATATGCATAATTAATGAACACTTGTTTGATACTGCAGCGATGATAAATTGTAGCTATGAGAGGTCACAGATTATCCCCCATGTTGAAGATACTGGTTTCCTGTCTGTTTCGACCCCCATTGGAATACACCAGCCCCAATTAGGCCTAGCGAGAAGTAACAAAAGATCTGCACTTAGGGCCATCCCATGATCATTAGTGCTTAATTGGGCACCCTCTTCAAAGTGGCATAGGAAAGTCCTCATATCTAAGATACTTTTTGAAAGAGTAGTAAGAGTATGAACACTCAGTCTGAAAACGGTCAGGGAGAAACTCTTATTGGGGCATGAATTCTGGCACAAAACAACACGGCAGCTGTAGAGTAGGTAGTAGTCAGAGGTGGAGGTACACTGTGTGGTGTGTCCTGTATGTGTTGCCAGTCTAGTCCGCTTGCTCATTAAAGAACAGCAGTTGAATGTGTTCATTTATCATCAGGTACAAACAGCCTTCACTAAATCTTTTTGGGGGGATACCTGTGTCTTTCTATCCAGTGTTGCAACAATTTGGCATGGTCTATACCGCTTTGTAACTGCATCTTGGTGAGCCAAAAGCAGGACTGAAAAAGGTAATTGATGTACGTTATACAGTTTTCGTGAAAAATAACATATTTGGAGCAAAATGGATGACATTTGGGAGTCAATGGTTCTCATTTGACACATTAAAGTCTATTCTCTGGTGACTGTGTGAAATGACTCTCCATCACGCAGTGATAATGTGGTGCCGTCTCAATTCATGACTAATGAGCCAAACCACGACACCGTCCCCATTCGCAGAGAGAGAGAGGGCCGAGACCAAATCGTGACACCAAAACTCGTTAGTTACGAACTCAAACTACAGCCTCGATCCACGAAATGTTTCCCTGGCGGGCGCACGAGCAGAGCTCCGCTCATGGAAAATCTCATTATGTTAATTACCTTCTTCTTTATGAAATATGCATAGAAAATTTTGTTTAATCACGACATGAAAAAGAAAACACAGTCGTTCCCGAAAAAGTCCAACATGAGGCAGGCATGAACAGGCAGGTATGAACAGGCAGGTATGAACAGGCAGGCATGAACAGGCAGGTATGAACAGGCAGGCATGAACAGGCAGGTATGAACAGGCAGGCATGAACAGGCAGGCATGAACAGGCAGGTATGAACAGGGTACAAAAAGTCTGTGGACGGTGTTTTGGCAGGAGGGTGACCATAGTTTTGATAACCGAAAGAGAGAAACTGAGCATTACTTTGCTTTGATGAGAACTCATAGTAATACCACAGTGGACTCAACATTGACCAATGATAGGCCAAACACAATATATATTCAGAGTTTCCTAAATCGATTGGTATTGACTGCGAGGCAGAATATTAATAATGGATTGCTTGGTGAGATTCAAACAGAAAATTCATATCACACATTACCATTGATGTAACCAGTTATGGATTTACCTGATTGTAATTTCTTCTTTGAGATGACTACAGACATTCACAGACACAGATGCACACACACACAGAGTAGGTACTGTATTGTAGGTTCTCCTCAGGGACTGGCTAGAGATGTAGCTGGACCTGGATGGAGCCACCTACCTACACAACCTTCCCTATCTCCATAGGATTCTGGAGCTGCCTCTCAATCCCTGTCTCTGTAGGGTTCTGGAGCTACCTGACTACCCTTCCCTGTCTCTGTAGGGTTCTAGAGCTACCTGACTACCCTTCCCTGTTTCTCACCTCCTCCCTGTAGGCTGTCTCGTCGTTGTTGGTGATCAAGCCTATCACTGTAGTGTCGTCAGCAAACTTGATGATTGAGTTGGAGGCGTGCATGGCTATGCAGTCATGGGTGAACAGGGAGTACAGGAGAGGGCTGAGAACTCACCCTTGTGGGGCCCCAGTGTTGAGGATCAGCGGAGTGGAGATGTTGTTTCCTACATTCACCCCCTGGGGGCGGCCCGTCAGGAAGTCCAGTACGCAGTTGCACAGGGCGGGGTCGAGACCCAGGGTCTCAAGCTTAATGATGAGTTTGGAGGGTACTATGGTATTGAATGCTGAGCTGTAGGCAATGAACAGCATTCTTACATAGGTATTCAGTGTGCAGTGTAATGGCGATTGCATAGTCTGTGCACCTATTGGGGCGGTAAGCAAATTGGAGTGGGTCTAGGGTGACTAGTAGGGTGGAGGTGATATGATCCTTGACTAGTCTCTCAAAGCACTTCATGATGACAGAAGTGAGTGCTACAGGGCGATAGTAATTTAGTTCAGTTACCTTTTTTGGGAACAGGAACAATGGTGACCATCGTGAAGCATGTGGGGACAGCAGACTGGGATTGATTGAATATGTCCGTAAACACACCAGCCAGTTGGTCTGCGCATGCTTTGAGGACACGGCTAGGGATGCCGTCTGGGCCGGCAGCCTTGCGAGGGTTAACACATTTAAATGCTTTACTCACGTCGGCCACAGAAAAGGAGAGCCCACAGTCTTTGGTAGCGGGCCGTGTCGGTGGCACTGTATTGTCCTCAAAGTGCGCAAAGAAGATGTTTAATTTGTCTGGGAATAAGACGTCGATGTCTGCAACAGGGCTGGTTTTCCTTTTGTAATCTATGATTGTCTGTAGATCCTGCCACATACTTCTCCTGTCTGAGCCGTTGAATTGCGACTCCACTTTGTCTCAATACTGACACTTGTTTGTTTGATTGCCTTACAGAGGGAATAACTACAATGTTTGTTTTCAGCCATGTTTCCAGTTGCCTTGCCATGATTAAATGCGGTGGTACGTGCTTTCAGTTTTGCGCGAATGCTGCCATCAATCCACGGTTTCTGGTTAGGGAAGGTTTTAATAGTCAGAGTGGGTACAACATCTCCTATACACTTCCTTATAAAATATATAAAATATACCAGTCCACGTGATCGAAGCAATCTTGAAGTGTGGAATCCGATTGGTCAGACCAGTGTTGGATAGACCTAAGCACGGCCACTTCCTGTTTTAGTTTCTGCCTATAGGAGGGGAGCAAGAAGATGGAGTCGTGGTCAGATTTGCCAAAAGGAGGGAGGGGAGGGCCTTGTATGCATCATGGATGATAGAGTAGCAGTGGTCGAGTGTGTTACTCGCTCGTGTAATGCAATCGATATGCTGCTAGAATTTAGGTAGCCTTGTTCTCAGATTAGCTTTGTTAAAATCCACAGCTACAATAAATGCCCATCAGGATATATGGTTTCTAGTTTGCATAAAGTCCAGTGAAGTTCCTTGATGGCTGTCTTGGTATCCGCTTGCGGGGGGATGTAGACGGCTGTGACGATAACCGAGGAGAGTTCTCTTGGGAGATAATACGGTCGGCATTTGATTGTGAGGAATTCAGGTGAACAAAAGGACTTGAGTTCTTGTATGTTGTTACAATTACACCATGAGTCGTTAATCATGAAACATACACCCACACCCTTGTTCTTACCAGAGAGATGTTTGTTCCTGTTGGCGCGATGCACTGAAAATCCCGTTGGCTGTACTTACTCCGACAGCATGTCCCCAGCTAGCCATGTCTCTGTGAAACAGAGTATGTTACAATCCCGGATATCTCTTTGGAAAGCAACTCTTGCCCTAATTTTGTTGACTTTGTTAACTAGGGACTGGACATTAGCAAGTCATATACTCAGAAGCGGTAGTTGGTGTGCATGCATCCAAAGCCTCACTAGAAGACCGCTCCGGCACCCTCTCCTCCGACGGCATTGTTTTGGGTCGGCCTCTGGAATCAGTTCAAATGCCCTGGGAGGTGCAGACAAAGGATCCGCTTGGGAAAGTCGTATTCCTGGTCATAGTGCCGGTTGTGCTGGTAAGTTGACGTCTCTCTTATATCCAATACTTATTCCCGGCTGTATGTAATAACACTTAAGGTTTTCTGGGCTAACAATGTAAGAAATATTACATAAAAAAAAAAAATACTGCACAGTTTCCTAAGGACTTGAAGCGAAGCTGCCATCTCTATCGGCGCCATCTCCATGATCTGCCTGATCACTAAGTTAAACTGTCAAAGCATACTGTTTTGGTTCAGATACAAGCAGAAACTCCACATAATTCATTCTCTTGGTTGTAGAAAAGTGTTAACCTTTAATTCCAAGAGCTATCTGTAGAGGAAAATTGTCTTAGTCCATAGATAATATATAAATATAGAATATTCAGTATATATACCGTAATCTGTACTGTTTCAGTTTTATGCTCAATACAAATATTACATTTCTCTGCAATAATATATGTTCTCTGTCCCTCTCTCTCTCTCTCGCTCTCACTCTCGCTCTCTCTCGCTCTCTCTCTCAAGGGGCTATATTGGCATGGGAAACATGTTTACATTGAATTTGACATTTCACATGTCATATTATGTCTATATACAGTGTTGTAATGATGTGCAAATAGTTAAAGTAAAAAAAGGGAAAATAAATAAACATAGGTTGTATTTACAATGGTGTTTGTTTGTTCTTCACTGGTTGCCCTTTTCTTGTGGCAACAGGTCACAAATCTTGCTGCTGTGATTGCACACTGTGGTATTTCACCCAATAGATATGGGAGAGTATCAAAATTGGAATTGTTTTCAAATTCTTTGTGGGTCTGTGTAATCTGAGGGAAATATCTGTCTCTAATATGGTCATATATTTGGCATGAGGTTAGGAAGTGCAGCTCAGTTTCCACCTCATTTTGTGGGCAGTGCGCACATACTGTTGCCTGTCTTCTCTTGAGAGCCAGGTCTGCCTACTGCAGCCTTTCTCAATGGCAAGGCTATGCTCACTGAGTCTGTACATAGTCAAAGCTTTCCTTACTCTGTTTATGGCCAAATAGCATTCTAGTTTGCTCTGTTTTTTTGTTAATTATTTTCAATGTGTCAAGTAATTATCTCTCTCTCTCTCTCTCTCTCTCTCTCTCTCTCTCTCTCTCTCTCTCTCTCTCTCTCTCTCTCTCTCTCTCTCTCTCTCTCTCTCTCTCTCTCTCTCTCTCTCTCTCTCTCTCTCTCTCTCTCTCTCTCTCTCTCTCTCTCTCTCTCTCTCTCTCTCTCTCTCTCTCTCTCTCTCTCTCTCTCTCTCTCTCTCTCTCTCTCTCTCTCTCTCTCTCTCTTTCCAACATGCTAGTTATATAAATATACTAGACCGTAACTGTTACAGAACTAAGGAACAATGTTACATTGTAGTCACACTGTACCAGTCCTGCCTAACAAATGAATAGATAGCTTCTAGCGTCGCTGAATGTAAAGTGGTGCCTGCCCCGCGCTTCCAATAATGGCTGGTGGTAATGGTGAGGGGGTGGGCGGATTGCAATGTATTCTTAAAACCCTTTTCCTTCTTCCTACTTCAACCTTTTCCATTAATTCTGTCTATTTGGGGCCATTAGTGTGAAGTATCCCTCCACTCCCCCTTTTGGAGGTTGCCATCAGTTACAGCCCTACATTGTGCAGCCAGTAGCAGCAGAACACTAATCATTAGCAGGGTGGAAGCCAGGCTCTCTGGGGGGTATCCTTTAACAAATGTCAGGATTGAGCTGGAGGGGAATTGCTCTCCCAAAGGCGGCCGTACATCAGAGGACCCAACACAAGAGTGGCACTGATCCCTCTAAGAGAAGCACACTTTAAAACAAGACTCATGGTGAAATCACTCCTTCTTGCTCCGGTTAGGTGTGAAAACGCTAGTTGAACAGAACAGAAGCGAACAGCACAGCATCTCCTTTGCTGGGATATAATTGGATCCCTCAGGTTTTGGTGAGAATTTGCAAAGGGTATGTGGTTGTAGACAAACTTCTGGAACAAAGAGGATGTAGGAAAAAGCAGGAGTATCTTTTGTTAGTTTTAACATAGATATTTTTACATTTTCATGAACATGAATGGGTTACAATTACATTAATCTGTAGTATTCCAGGTCTCATCCATTAATGGGATTAAAATGTGAAAATATCAAATGCTTTCACTTGATTAAAAGCTGCTTGGGTAGTGGGTGACAGACAGACACAGGGAGAATCTCAATTGCATACTCCTCACGTCCTCTCTCCTCACCTCAAAACCCATTGGATGGGAAAGCCAGAGGTCCCTCTCCTCTGAACTTCTCCTCCAATGGGTTTTGAGAAAAAGGCAAGGAGAGAGCAGAGAGGAGGCGAGGAGTATGCAATTCAGATTTTCCCATTCTCATGGTGATGTTTAGAGGAGACATCAGGTGGCCTGGCTTGTGACTTTGACCAAACAGAAGCTCTTCAAAGCCTTCAACAGCGTAAGTGGTCTCTGGTCATCTATTGACCGGACAATGTGCAACAACTTCAAAAAGACAGCGCTCAGAGCACATCACAGCAGATTGCATTTTGATTTGAGACTCTAAGCTGTGTGCCTTTCATCCACACTGGTAGGACAGGGACTGTAGCAGACTGCCTGGAAGTGCTAATGAGCAATACCTCTTAATGTAATCTCCTTTTAATGAGACTCTTTGTTTTGAGAGTCTTGCTTCTTCCAGGCACTAAGGTATGAGTCAGCCTGATACAACACTCTATGTTGATCTGAGAGGATAGTGGTAAAAACAGGAAGTGAATGTAGTTGTAGATGTTAATGACCACTTATAAGAACATAAGTTGTGCATGACGACACGTTTTAATGTTTTTAATGCCTTAGACTCAATCATGGACACTCTTACTGACAGTTGTGGCTGCTTTGCGTGATGCATTGTTGTTTCTACCTTCTTGCCCTTTGTGCTGTTGTCTGCGCCCAATAATGTTTGTACCATGTTTTGTGCTGCTACCATGTTGTGCTGCTGCCATGTTGTGTTGCTATAATGTTGTTGTCATGTTGTGTTGCTACTATGCTGTGTTGTCATGTGTTGCTGCTATGCTGTGTTGTCATGTGTTGCTGCTATGCTGTGTTGTCATGTGTTGCTGCTATGCTGTGTTGTTGTCTTAGGTCTCTCTTGTCGTGATGTGTGTTTAGTCCTATATTTTTATTTTATTTTATTTTTAATCCCAGCCCCTGTCTCCGCTGGAGGCCTTTTGCATTTTGGTAGGCCGTCATTGTAAATAAGAATTTGCTCTTAACTGACATGCCTAGTTAAATAAAGGTTAAATAAAAAAATAAAAATAAATATGATGAGGTAATTCATAGGAAGTGTTACCAATACATGCAATAAGAGCAGCAACACCAAGTGATAAAATATTTTAAAAATATATTTTAAAGAGCCCAACATATATATTTGCACTATTTAACTGATGTTGCTTCAGTTCAGACAATGAACAACACATTCCTTATAAGGAGCCTCATGAGATACATGTCCCAGAGAGGTTGTACCAGCGGTATGGTTACTAGGGGCACGGATACTGAACCAATACTGACGTAAAAGGCCTATTTGACGTCAGAATTACAGGGATTTGGGTAGTAGCTTCAATACCCTGAGAGGTACTGGGGAAGCAAAACATGTCCATGTAATTACCTTCAATAATCCTCCAAGTTTTCTCTAAGGTCCCTGAAATGGAACCACGTTAAATCTCACACATTGTTTAAAAGGGCACATTGTGCAATACCTAGAGTGCCTTCAGAAAGTATTCATACCCCTTGACTTATTCCACATTTTGTTGTGTTAAAGCCTGCATTCAAAATGGATTAAATAAATCAACATCTCACCTATCTACACACAATACCCCATCATGACAAACTGCAAACATCTTTTTTTAAATGTTTGCAAATTTATTGAAAATGAAATACAGAAATATGTAATTTACGTAAGTATTCACACCCCTTTGACACTCCAAATTGAGCTCAGGTGAATCCAATTCCCTTTGATCATCCTTGAGATGTCAGTACAACTTGAGTGGAGTCCACCTGTGGCCAATTCAATTGTTTGGACATGATTAAATACGGTCCCACAGTTGACAGTCAGAGCAGAAACTATACCAGAGCAGAAACTTTCCCAGTCTGCTATCCCCACATGCCGCAAGATGGCCACCATTGTTCCTGTTCCCAAGAAAGCAAGGTAACTGAACTAAATTACTATCGCCCTGTAGCACTCACTTCTGTCATCATGAAGTGCTTTGAGAGACGAGTCAAGGATCATATCACCTCCACCCTACCTGATACCCTAGACCCACTCCAATTTGCCTACCGTCCCAATAGGTCCACAGACGATGCAATCGCCATCACACTGCCCTATCCCATCTGGACAAGAGGAATACCTATGTAAGAATGCTGTTCATTGACTACAGCTCAGCATTCAACACTATAGTACCCTCTAAACTCATCATTAAGCTTGAGACCCTGGATCTCGACCCCGCCCTGTGCAACTGGGTCCTGGACTTTCTGATGGGCCGCCCCCAAGTGGTGAAGGCCCGGTGATCCTCAACACTGGGGCCCCACAAGGGTGCGTTCTCAGCCCTCTCCTATACTCCCTGTTCAACCATGACTGCGTGGCCATGCACGCCTCCAACTCAATCATCAAGTTTCCAGACGACACTTCAGTGGTAGGCTTGATCACCAACAACGACGAGACAGCCGACAGGGAGGAGGTGAGGTGTGGTGTGTCAGGAAAATAACCTCTCACTCAATGTCAACAAAACAAGGGAGTACCCCGCTATCCACATCGACGGGACAGTAGTGGAGAAGGTGGAAAGTTTTATGTTCCTCGGCGTACACATCACAGACAAACTGAAATGGTCCACCCAGCATGGTGAAAAAGGCGCAACAGCGCCTCTTCAACCTCAGGAGGCTGAAGAAATTCGGCTTGTCACCTAAAACCCTCACAAACTTTTACAGATGCACAATCGAGACCTTCTTGTCGGGCTGTATCACCGCCTGGTACGGCAACTGCACCGCCCTCAACCGCAAGGCTCTCCAGAGGGTAGTGCGGTCTGCACAACGCATCACCTGGGGCAAACTACTTGCCCTCCAGGACACCTACAGCACCCGATATCACAGGAAGGCCAAAAAGATCATCAAGGACAACAACCACCCGAGCCACTGCCTGTTTACCCCGCTATCATCCAGAAGGCGAGGTCAGTACAGGTACATCAAAGCTGGGACCAAGACACTGAAAAACAGTTTCTATCTCAAGGCCATCAGACTGTTAAACAGCCATCACTAACATAGAGAGGATGCTGCCAACATACAGACTCAAATCACTGGCCACTTTAATACATGGATTTAATAATGGTATCACTAGTCACTTTAAATAATCCCACTTTAATAATGTTTACATATCCTACATTACTAATCTCATATGTATATAATGTATTTTATACCATCTATTGCATCTTGCCTATGCCGCACGGCCATCACGCATCCATATATTTATATGTACATATTCTTATTCCATCCCCTTACATTGTGTGTATAAGGTAGTCGTTGTGAACTTGTCAGACTACTTGTTAGATATTACTGCATTGTCAGAACTAGGAGCACAAGCATTTCACTACACTCGCATTAACATCTGCTAACCATGTGTATGTGACCAATACAATTTGATTTGATTTGATGAAGTCCAAGGAACTGTCCCTAGATCTCAGAGATATAATTGTGATGAGGCATATATCTGGGGAAGGGTATAAAACCATTTCTAGAGTGTTGAAAGAGTACAGTGGTCTCCATCATTGGGAAATTGAAAACATATGGAACTAGCCAGACCAAACTGAGCAACCGGGCAAGAAGGACCTTGGTCAGTGAGGTAAGCAAGAACCCAATGATCACTCTGACAGAACAACAGAGTTCCTTGGCTGAAATGGGAGAACCTGTCAGAGAGACAACAGTCTCTACAGCACTTCACCAATCTAGGCATTATGGTACAGTGGCCAGACGGAGGCCACTCTTGAGAAAAAGGCACATGACAGCATGCCTGGAGTTTGTAAAAATGCACGTGAAAGACTCTGAGATCATAAGGCAAATGTGGTCTGATTAGACAAAATTAACTCTTCGGCCTGAATGCAAAGCGCTATGTCTGTAGAAAACCTGGCACAGCTCATCACCTGTCTAACACCATCCTACCTTGAAGCATGTTGGTGGCAGCATCCTGATATGGGGATGCTTTTCAGCAGCAGGAACTGGGAGACTGGTAAGGATAGAGGGAACAATGAATGGAGCCAAATACAGGCAAATCCTTAATGAGAACCTGCTTCAGAAAGCAAACGACCATAGAATGGAGTGAAGGTTTATGTTACAAATGGACAATTAGCCCAAGCATACAGCCAAAGCAATGCTGGAATGGCTTCAGAACAAGAATGTGAGAGTCCTTGAGTGGTCCAGCAAAAGCCCAGACTTGAATCCCATTGAAAATCTGTGGAAAGACTTGAAGATTGCTGTTCACTGCCGCTCCCCATCTAACTGAACAGAGACTTGATAAAATCTGCAAGGAAGAATGGGAGAAAATCCCCAAATCCAGATGTGCAAAGCTGATACAGACATACCCAAGACAACTCAAAGCTGATACAGACATACCCAAGACAACTTAAAGCTGATCCAGACATACCCAAGACAACTCAAAGCTGATACAGACATACCCAAGACAACTCAATGCTGATACAGACATACCCAAGACAACTCAAAGCTGATACAGACATACCCAAGACAACTCAAAGCTGATACAGACATACCCAAGACAACTCAAAGCTGATACAGACATACCCAAGACAACTCAAATCTGGAATCGCCGCCAAAGGTGCTTTTGCAAAGTATTGACTCAACATTTATGTAAATGTGATATTTAATTTTTCATTTCATTTAACATTTTTAACATTTTTCATTTAACATTTCTAAAAACATGTTTTCACTTTGTCATTATGGGTTATTGTGTGTAGTTGGGTGAGACAAACCATTTCTGTATGGACCTCGCTTTTTGCACGGGGGTTTTGTCATGCTGAAACAGGAAATGGTCTTCCCCAAACTGTTGCCACAAAGTTGGAAGCACAGAATCGTCTAGAATGTCACGTATGCTGTAGTGTTAAGATGTCCCTTCATTGGAACTAAGGGGCCTAGCCGAACCATGAAAAACAGCCCCAGATCATTATTCCTCCTCCACCAAACTTTACAGTTTGCACCATGCATTGGTGCAGGTAGCGTTCTCCTGGCATCCAGCAAACCCAGATTTGTCCGTCAGACTGCCAGATGGTGAAGCGTGATTCATCACTCCAGAGAACACGTTTCCACTGCTCCAGAGATCAATGGCGGTGTGCTTTACACCACACCATTGCGCATGGTGATCTTAGGCTTGAGTGCTCACTGAGCTCTTCAGTAAGGCCATTCTACTGCCAATGAATGTCTTTGGAGATTGCATGGCTCTGTGCTCGATGTTATACACCTGTCAGCAATGGTGTGGCTGAAATAGCTGAATCCACTAATTTGAAGGGGTATCAACACACTTTTGTATATATAGTATGTCCCAAAGAGGTTGTACCACTGTGAAAAAATACTGTTAATCCCTTTGAATGCAGGCTGTAACACAACATGTGGAATAAGTCAAGGAGTATAAATACTTTCTGAAGGCACTGTATGTCTCTCAGAACAAGTATAGTACTGCTTGACCGGAACAAAAGTCTGCACCCACGCCAGCTCTCTCAAGAGTACAATTGCCCTCCCTTACACCAGCAAATAATAGTCTTTCAAATGGAAGTGAATGATTCTCTTATTGACAAAGGAATAATACGCATCTCTCAGTGGAGAAAGGTATGGGCCTCCGCTACGCATATTCTCCAATCACTCTGTAGTCTATCTACAACATACACCAGTCTGATCCTCTCCTCTGCCACCTTTCTTTCAGGCTGCATCATCACCTGCTCATTACTGACTCTCAGCTGCCTATGACACAAACATGATCTAAAAACACCATCCCCCCCCCCTCCACACCACACACATCCTACCTCCCCTGCCCCCCCCACCATAGTCATGTCTCCTACCTTCCTCCCCCATCCCCCCACCATAGTCATGGCTCCTACCTTCCTCCCCAATCCCCCCACCATAGTCATGGCTCCTACCTCCCTTCCTCCCCTGTCCCCTCACCATAGTCATGGCTCCTATCTCCCTTCCTCCCCTGTCCCCCCACCATAGTCATGGCTCCTACCTCCCTTCCTCCCCTGTCCCCCCACCATAGTCATGTCTCCTACCTTCCTCCCCTGTCCCCCCACCATAGTCATGGCTCCTACCTCCTTCCTCCCCAATCTCCCCACCATAGTCATGTCTCCTCCCTTCCTCCCATGTCCCCCCACCATAGTCATGGCTCCTACCTCCTTCCTCCCCAATCCCCCCACCATAGTCATGGCTCCTAACTCCCTTCCTCCCATGTCCCCCCACCATAGTCATGGCTCCTAACTCCCTTCCTCCCCTGTCCCCCCACCATAGTCATGGCTCCTAACTCCCTTCCTCCCCTGTCCCCCCACCATAGTCATGGCTCCTAACTCCCTTCCTCCCCTGTCCCCCCACCATAGTCATGGCTCCTAACTCCCTTCCTCCCCTGTCTCCCCACCATAGTCATGGCTCCTACCTCCTTCCTCCCCAATCCCCCCACCATAGTCATGGCTCCTAACTCCCTTCCTCCCATGTCCCCCCACCATAGTCATGGCTCCTAACTCCCTTCCTCCCCTGTCCCCCCACCATAGTCATGGCTCCTAACTCCCTTCCTCCCCTGTCTCCCCACCATAGTCATGGCTCCTATCTCCCTTCCTCCCATGTCCCCCCACCATAGTCATGGCTCCTAACTCCCTTCCTCCCATGTCCCCCCACCATAGTCATGGCTCCTAACTCCCTTCCTCCCATGTCCCCCCACCATAGTCATGGCTCCTAACTCCCTTCCTCCCCTGTCCCCCCACCATAGTCATGGCTCCCAACTCCCTTCCTCCCCTGTCTCCCCACCATAGTCATGGCTCCTATCTCCCTTCCTCCCATGTCCCCCCACCATAGTCATGGCTCCTAACTCCCTTCCTCCCCTGTCCCCCCACCATAGTCATGTCTCCTACCTCCCTCCCCTGTCCCCCCACCATAGTCATGGCTCCTATCTCCCTTCCTCCCATGTCCCCCCACCATAGTCATGTCTCCTACCTCCCTCCCCTGTCCTCCCACCATAGTCATGGCACCTACCTCCCTTCCTCCCCTGTCCCCCCACCATAGTCATGGCTCCTACCTCCCTTCCTCCCCTGTCCCCCCACCATAGTCATGGCTCCTAACTCCCTTCCTCACCCGTCCCCCCACCATAGTCATGGCTCCTACCTCCCTTCCTCCCCAATCCCCCCACCATAGTCATGGCTCCTAACTCCCTTCCTCCCCTGTCCCCCCACCATAGTCATGGCTCCTAACTCCCTTCCTCCCCTGTCCCCCCACCATAGTCATGGCTCCTATCTCCCTCCCCTGTCCCCCCACCATAGTCATGGCTCCTATCTCCCTTCCTCCCATGTCCCCCCACCATAGTCATGTCTCCTACCTCCCTCCCCTGTCCCCCCACCGTAGTCATGGCTCCTACCTCCCTTCCTCCCCTGTCCCCCTACCATAGTCATGGCTCCTACCTCCCTTCCTCCCCAATCCCCCCACCATAGTCATGGCTCCTAACTCCCTTCCTCCCCTGTCCCCCCACCATAGTCATGGCTCCTACCTCCCTTCCTCACCCATCCCCCCACAATAGTCATGGCTCCTACCTCCCTTCCTCACCCATCCCCCCACCATAGTCATGGCTCCTACCTCCCTTCCTCCCCAATCCCCCCACCATAGTCATGGCTCCTAACTCCCTTCCTCCCCTGTCCCCCCACCATAGTCATGGCTCCTAACTCCCTTCCTCCCCTGTCCCCCCACCATAGTCATGGCTCCTACCTCCCTTCCTCCCCTGTCCCCCCACCATAGTCATGGCTCCTACCTCCCTTCCTCCCCAATCCCCCCACCATAGTCATGGCTCCTAACTCCCTTCCTCCCCTGTCCCCCCACCATAGTCATGGCTCCTACCTCCCTTCCGCCCCTGTCCCCCCACCATAGTCATGGCTCCTACCTCCCTTCCTCCCCTGTCCCCCCACCATAGTCATGGCTCCTACCTCCCTTCCTCCCCTGTCCCCCCACCATAGTCATGGCTCCTACCTCCCTTCCTCCCCAATCCCCCCACCATAGTCATGGCTCCTAACTCCCTTCCTCCCCTGTCCCCCCACCATAGTCATGGCTCCTAACTCCCTTCCTCCCCTGTCCCCCCACCATAGTCATGGCTCCTACCTCCCTTCCTCCCCAATCCCCCCACCATAGTCATGGCTCCTAACTCCCTTCCTCCCCTGTCCCCCCACCATAGTCATGGCTCCTACCTCCCTTCCTCCCCTGTCCCCCCACCATAGGCATGGCTCCTAACTCCCTTCCTCCCCTGTCCCCCTACCATAGTCATGGCTCCTACCTCCCTTCCTCCCCAATCCCCCCACCATAGTCATGGCTCCTAACTCCCTTCCTCCCCTGTCCCCCCACCATAGTCATGGCTCCTACCTCCCTTCCTCCCCAATCCCCCCACCATAGTCATGGCTCCTAACTCCCTTCCTCCCCTGTCCCCCCACCATAGTCATGGCTCCTACCTCCCTTCCTCCCCTGTCCCCCCACCATAGTCATGGCTCCTAACTCCCTTCCTCCCCTGTCCCCCCACCATAGTCATGGCTCCTAACTCCCTTCCTCCCCTGTCCCCCCACCATAGTCATGGCTCCTAACTCCCTTCCTCCCCTGTCCCCCCACCATAGTCATGGCTCCTAACTCCCTTCCTCCCCTGTCCCCTCACCATAGTCATGGCTCCTAACTCCCTTCCTCCCCTGTCCCCCCCCCATAGTCATGGCTCCTACCTCCCTTCCTCCCCTGTCCCCCCACCATAGTCATGGCTCCTAACTCCCTTCCTCCCCTGTCCCCTCACCATAGTCATGGCTCCTAACTCCCTTCCTCCCCTGTCCCCCCACCATAGTCATGGCTCCTAACTCCCTTCCTCCCCTGTCCCCCCACCATAGTCATGGCTCCTAACTCCCTTCCTCCCCTGTCCCCCCCCCCATAGTTATGGCTCATACCTCCCTCCTCCGTCCCCCCACCATAGTCATGGCTCCTACCTCCCTTCCTCCCCTGTCCCCTCAACATAGTCATGGCTCCTACCTCCCTTCCTCCACTGTCTCCCCACCATAGTCATGGCTCCTACCTCCCTTCCTCCCCTGTCCCCCCACCATAGTCATGGCTCCTACCTCCCTTCCTCCCCTGTCCCCCCACCATAGTCATGTCTCCTACCCTCTTCCCCTGTCCCCCCACCATAGTCATGGCTCATACCTCCCTTCCTTCCCTGTCCCCCCACCATAGTCATGGCTCATACCTCCCTTCCTCCCCTGTCCCCCCACCATAGTCATGGCTCATACCTCCCTTCCTCCCCTGTCCCCCCACCATAGTCATGGCTCATACCTCCCTTCCTCCCCTGTCCCCCCACCATAGTCAGGGCTCCTAACTCCCTTCCTCCCCTGTCCCCTCACCATAGTCATGGCTCCTAACTCCCTTCCTCCCCTGTCCCCCCACCATAGTCATGGCTCCTACCTCCCTTCCTCCCCTGTCCCCCCACCATAGTCATGGCTCCTACCTCCCTTCCTCCCCTGTCCCCCCACCATAGTCATGGCTCCTACCTCCCTACCTCCCTTCCTCCCCCTGTCCCCCCACCATAGTCATGGCTCCTAACTCCCTTCCTCCCCTGTCCCCCCACCATAGTCATGTCTCCTACCTTCCTCCCCTGTCCCCCCACCATAGTCAGGGCTCCTAACTCCCTTCCTCCCCTGTCCCCCCACCATAGTCATGGCTCATACCTCCCTTCTTCCCCTGTCCCCCCACCATAGTCATGGCTCATACCTCCCTTCCTCCCCTGTCCCCCCACCATAGTCATGGCTCATACCTCCCTTCCTCCCCTGTCCCCCCACCATAGTCATGGCTCATACCTCCCTTCCTCCCCTGTCCCCCCACCATAGTCATGGCTCATACCTCCCTTCCTCCCCTGTCCCCCCACCATAGGCATGGCTCCTAACTCCCTTCCTCCCCTGTCCCCCTACCATAGTCATGGCTCCTACCTCCCTTCCTCCCCAATCCCCCCACCATAGTCATGGCTCCTAACTCCCTTCCTCCCCTGTCCCCCCACCATAGTCATGGCTCCTACCTCCCTTCCTCCCCAATCCCCCCACCATAGTCATGGCTCCTAACTCCCTTCCTCCCCTGTCCCCCCACCATAGTCATGGCTCCTACCTCCCTTCCTCCCCTGTCCCCCCACCATAGTCATGGCTCCTAACTCCCTTCCTCCCCTGTCCCCCCACCATAGTCATGGCTCCTAACTCCCTTCCTCCCCTGTCCCCCCACCATAGTCATGGCTCCTAAGTCCCTTCCTCCCCTGTCCCCCCACCATAGTCATGGCTCCTAACTCCCTTCCTCCCCTGTCCCCTCACCATAGTCATGGCTCCTAACTCCCTTCCTCCCCTGTCCCCCCACCATAGTCATGGCTCCTACCTCCCTTCCTCCCCTGTCCCCCCACCATAGTCATGGCTCCTAACTCCCTTCCTCCCCTGTCCCCTCACCATAGTCATGGCTCCTAACTCCCTTCCTCCCCTGTCCCCCCACCATAGTCATGGCTCCTAACTCCCTTCCTCCCCTGTCCCCCCACCATAGTCATGGCTCCTAACTCCCTTCCTCCCCTGTCCCCCCCCCATAGTTATGGCTCATACCTCCCTCCTCCGTCCCCCCACCATAGTCATGGCTCCTACCTCCCTTCCTCCCCTGTCCCCTCAACATAGTCATGGCTCCTACCTCCCTTCCTCCACTGTCTCCCCACCATAGTCATGGCTCCTACCTCCCTTCCTCCCCTGTCCCCCCACCATAGTCATGGCTCCTACCTCCCTTCCTCCCCTGTCCCCCCACCATAGTCATGTCTCCTACCCTCTTCCCCTGTCCCCCCACCATAGTCATGGCTCATACCTCCCTTCCTTCCCTGTCCCCCCACCATAGTCATGGCTCATACCTCCCTTCCTCCCCTGTCCCCCCACCATAGTCATGGCTCATACCTCCCTTCCTCCCCTGTCCCCCCACCATAGTCATGGCTCATACCTCCCTTCCTCCCCTGTCCCCCCACCATAGTCAGGGCTCCTAACTCCCTTCCTCCCCTGTCCCCTCACCATAGTCATGGCTCCTAACTCCCTTCCTCCCCTGTCCCCCCACCATAGTCATGGCTCCTACCTCCCTTCCTCCCCTGTCCCCCCACCATAGTCATGGCTCCTAACTCCCTTCCTCCCCTGTCCCCTCACCATAGTCATGGCTCCTAACTCCCTTCCTCCCCTGTCCCCCCACCATAGTCATGGCTCCTAACTCCCTTCCTCCCCTGTCCCCCCACCATAGTCATGGCTCCTAACTCCCTTCCTCCCCTGTCCCCCCCCCATAGTTATGGCTCATACCTCCCTCCTCCGTCCCCCCACCATAGTCATGGCTCCTACCTCCCTTCCTCCCCTGTCCCCTCAACATAGTCATGGCTCCTACCTCCCTTCCTCCACTGTCTCCCCACCATAGTCATGGCTCCTACCTCCCTTCCTCCCCTGTCCCCCCACCATAGTCATGGCTCCTACCTCCCTTCCTCCCCTGTCCCCCCACCATAGTCATGTCTCCTACCCTCTTCCCCTGTCCCCCCACCATAGTCATGGCTCATACCTCCCTTCCTTCCCTGTCCCCCCACCATAGTCATGGCTCATACCTCCCTTCCTCCCCTGTCCCCCCACCATAGTCATGGCTCATACCTCCCTTCCTCCCCTGTCCCCCCACCATAGTCATGGCTCATACCTCCCTTCCTCCCCTGTCCCCCCACCATAGTCAGGGCTCCTAACTCCCTTCCTCCCCTGTCCCCCCACCATAGTCATGGCTCATACCTCCCTTCTTCCCCTGTCCCCCCACCATAGTCATGGCTCCTACCTCCCTTCCTCCCCTGTCCCCCCACCATAGTCATGGCTCATACCTCCCTTCCTCCCCTGTCCCCCCACCATAGTCATGGCTCATACCTCCCTTCCTCCCCTGTCCCCCCACCATAGTCATGGCTCATACCTCCCTTCCTCCCCTGTCCCCCCACCATAGTCATGTCTCCTACCTTCCTCCCCTGTCCCCCCACCATAGTCATGGCTCCTACCTCCCTTCCTCCCCTGTCCCCCCACCATAGTCATGGCTCCTACCTCCCTACCTCCCTTCCTCCCCCTGTCCCCCCACCATAGTCATGGCTCCTAACTCCCTTCCTCCCCTGTCCCCCCACCATAGTCATGTCTCCTACCTTCCTCCCCTGTCCCCCCACCATAGTCATGGCTCCTAACTCCCTTCCTCCCCTGTCCCCCCACCATAGTCATGTCTCCTACCTTCCTCCCCTGTCCCCCCACCATAGTCATGGCTCCTACCTCCTTCCTCCCCCGTCCCCCCACCATAGTCATGGCTCCTACCTCCCTTCCTCCCCTGTCCCCCCACCATAGTAATGGCTCCTAACTCCCTTCCTCCACTGTCCCCCCACCATAGTCATGGCTCCTACCTCCCTTCCTCCCCTGTCCCCCCACCATAGTCATGGCTCCTAACTCCCTTCCTCCCCTGTCCCCCCACCATAGTCATGGCTCCTACCTCCTTCCTCCCCAATCCCCCCACCATAGTCATGGCTCCTACCTCCCTACCTCCCTTCCTCCCCTGTCCCCCCACCATAGTCATGGCTCCTAACTCCCTTCCTCCCCTGTCCCCCCACCATAGTCATGGCTCCTAACTCCCTTCCTCCCCTGTCCCCCCACCATAGTCATGGCTCCTAACTCCCTTCCTCCCCTGTCCCCCCACCATAGTCATGGCTCCTACCTCCTTCCTCCCCAATCCCCCCACCATAGTCATGGCTCCTAACTCCCTTCCTCCCCAATCCCCCCACCATAGTCATGGCTCCTAACTCCCTTCCTCCCCTGTCCCCCCACCATAGTCATGTCTCCTACCTTCCTCCCCTGTCCCCCCACCATAGTCATGGCTCCTACCTCCTTCCTCCCCTGTCCCCCCATGATAGTCATGGCTCCTACCTCCCTACCTCCCTTCCTCCCCCAATCCCCCCACCATAGTCATGGCTCCTACCTCCCTTCCTCCCCTGTCCCCCCACCATAGTCATGGCTCCTACCTCCCTTCCTCCCCAATCCCCCCACCATAGTCATGTCTCCTACCTCCCTCCCCTGTCCCCCCACCATAGTCATGGCTCATACCTCCCTTCCTCCCCTGTCCCCCCACCATAGTCATGGCTCCTACCTCCCTACCTCCCCTGTCCCCCCACCATAGTCATGGCTCCTAACTCCCTTCCTCCCCTGTCCCCCCACCATAGTCATGTCTCCTACCTTCCTCCCCTGTCCCCTCACCATAGTCATGGCTCCTACCTCCCTTCCTCCCCTGTCCCCCCACCATAGTCATGGCTCCTAACTCCCTTCCTCCCCTGTCCCCCCACCATAGTCATGTCTCCTACCTTCCTCCCCTGTCCCCTCACCATAGTCATGGCTCCTACCTCCCTACCTCCCTTCCTCCCCCTGTCCCCCCCCCATAGTCATGGCTCCTAACTCCCTTCCTCCCCTGTCCCCCCACCATAGTCATGTCTCCTACCTTCCTCCCCTGTCCCCTCACCATAGTCATGGCTCCTACCTCCCTTCCTCCCCTGTCCCCTCACCATAGTCATGGCTCCTAACTCCCTAGCTCCCTTCCTCCCCCTGTCCCCCCACCATAGTCATGGCTCCTACCTCCCTTCCTCCCCCTGTCCCCCCACCATAGTCATGTCTCCTAAATCCCTTCCTCCCCTGTCCCCCCACCATAGTCATGGCTCCTACCTACCTTCCTCCCCAATCCCCCCACCATAGTCATGGCTCCTAACTCCCTTCCTCCCCTGTCCCCCCACCATAGTCATGTCTCCTACCTTCCTCCCCTGTCCCCTCACCATAGTCATGGCTCCTACCTCCCTTCCTCCCCTGTCCCCTCACCATGGTCATGGCTCCTATCTCCCTTCCTCCCCTGTCCCCCCACCATAGTCATGGCTCCTAACTCCCTTCCTCCCCTGTCCCCCCACCATAGTCATGGCTCCTACCTCCTTCCTCCCCAATCCCCCCACCATAGTCATGGCTCCTACCTCCCTTTCTCCCCTGTCCCCCCACCATAGTAATGGCTCCTAACTCCCTTCCTCCCCTGTCCCCCCACCATAGTCATGGCTCCTACCTCCCTTCCTCCCCTGTCCCCCCACCATAGTCATGGCTCCTAACTCCCTTCCTCCCCTGTCCCCCCACCATAGTCATGGCTCCTACCTCCTTCCTCCCCAATCCCCCCACCATAGTCATGGCTCCTACCTCCCTACCTCCCTTCCTCCCCTGTCCCCCCACCATAGTCATGGCTCCTAACTCCCTTCCTCCCCTGTCCCCCCACCATAGTCATGGCTCCTACCTCCTTCCTCCCCAATCCCCCCACCATAGTCATGGCTCCTACCTCCCTACCTCCCTTCCTCCCCTGTCCCCCCACCATAGTCATGGCTCCTACCTCCTTCCTCCCCTGTCCCCCCACCATAGTCATGGCTCCTACCTCCCTTCCTCCCCTGTCCCCCCACCATAGTCATGGCTCCTACCTCCCTTCCTCCCCTGTCCCCCCACCATAGTCATGGCTCCTACCTCCCTTCCTCCCCTGTCCCCTCACCATATTCATGGCTCCTAACTCCCTTCCTCCCCTGTCCCCCCACCATAGTCATGGCTCCTAACTCCCTTCCTCCCCTGTCCCCCCACCATAGTCATGGCTCCTACCTCCTTCCTCCCCAATCCCCCCACCATAGTCATGGCTCCTACCTCCCTTCCTCCCATGTCCCCCCACCATAGTCATGGCTCCTATCTCCCTTCCTCCCCAATCCCCCCACCATAGTCATGGCTCCTAACTCCCTTCCTCCCCTGTCCCCCCACCATAGTCATGTCTCCTACCTTCCTCCCCTGTCCCCCCACCATAGTCATGGCTCCTAACTCCCTTCCTCACCCGTCCCCCCACCATAGTCATGGCTCCTACCTCCCTACCTCCCTTCCTCCCCTGTCCCCCCACCATAGTCATGGCTCCTAACTCCCTTCCTCCCCTGTCCCCCCACCATAGTCATGGCTCCTAACTCCCTTCCTCCCCTGTCCCCCCACCATAGTCATGGCTCCTACCTCCCTTCCTCCCCTGTCCCCCCACCATAGTCATGGCTCCTAACTCCCTTCCTCCCCTGTCCCCCCACCATAGTCATGGCTCCTACCTCCCTTCCTCCCCTGTCCCCCCACCATAGTCATGGCTCCTACCTCCCTTCCTCCCCTGTCCCCCCACCATAGTCATGGCTCCTAACTCCCTTCCTCCCCTGTCCCCCCACCATAGTCATGGCTCCTACCTCCCTTCCTCCCCTGTCCCCCCACCATAGTCATGGCTCCTACCTCCCTTCCTCCCCTGTCCCCCCACCATAGTCATGGCTCCTACCTCCCTTCCTCCCCTGTCCCCCCACCATAGTCATGGCTCCTACCTCCCTTCCTCCCCTGTCCCCCCACCATAGTCATGTCTCCTACCTCCCTCCCCCGTCTCCCCACCATAGTCATGGCTCCTCCCTTCCTCCCCCGTCTCCCCTTCATAGTCATGGCTCCTACCTACCTCCCTTCCTCCCCTGTCCCCCCACCATAGTCATGGCTCCTACCTACCTCCCTTCCTCCCCCGTCTCCCCACCATAGTCATGGCTCCTACCTCCCTTCCTTCCTCCCCTGTCCCCCCACCATAGTCATGGCTCCTACCTCCCCCGTCTCCCCACCATAGTCATGGCTCCTACCTCCCTTCCTCCCCAATCCCCCCACCATAGTCATGGCTCATACCTCCCTCCCCCGTCTCCCACCATAGTCATGGCTCATACCTCCCTCCTCCGTCCCCCCACCATAGTCATGGCTCATACCTCCCTCCCCCGTCTCCCCACCATAGTCATGGCTCATACCTCCCTCCCCCCTCTCCCCACCATAGTCATGGCTTATACCTCCCTCCTCCGTCCCCCCACTATAGTCATGGCTCATACCTCCCTCCCCCGTCTCCCCACCATAGTCATGGCTCATACCTCCCTCCCCCGTCTCCCCAGCATAGTCATGGCTCATACCTCCCTCCTCCGTCTCCCCACCATAGTCATGGCTCATACCTTCCTCCTCCGTCCCCCCACCATAGTCATGGCTCATACCTCCCTCCCCCGTCTCCCCACCATAGTCATGGCTCATACCTCCCTCCCCCGTCCCCCCACCATAGTCATGGCTCATACCTCCCTACCTCCCCTGTCTCCCCACCATAGTCATGGCTCATACCTCCCTCCCCCATCTCCCCACCATAGTCATGGCTCATACCTCCCTCCTCCGTCTCCACACCATAGTCATGGCTCATACCTCCCTCCCCCATCTCCCCACCATAGTCATGGCTCATACCTCCCTCCCCCATCTCCCCACCATAGTCATGGCTCATACCTCCCTACCTCCCCTGTCTCCCCACCATAGTCATGGCTCATACCTCCCTCCCCCATCTCCCCACCATAGTCATGGCTCATACCTCCCTCCTCCGTCTCCCCACCATAGTCATGGCTCATACCGCCCTCCCCCATCTCCCCACCATAGTCATGGCTCATACCTCCCTCCCCCATCTCCCCACCATAGTCATGGCTCATACCTCCCTCCTCCGTCTCCCCACCATAGTCATGGCTCCTACCTCCCTTCCCTCCCTGTCCCCCCACCATAGTCATGGCTCCTACCTCCCTTCCTCCCCCGTCTCCCCACCATAGTCATGGCTCATACCTCCCTCCTCTGTCTCCCCACCATAGTCATGGCTCATACCTCCCTCCTCCGTCCCCCCACCATAGTCATGGCTCATACCTCCCTCCCCCGTCTCCCCACCATAGTCATGGCTCATACCTCCCTCCCCCGTCTCCCCACCATAGTCATGGCTCCTCCATTCCTTCCTGTCTGAGCCACGGTACCCGTGAAGCTCAAAGCAAATGAAATCCAACACAGCTTCAGGTGTGTTTTCAGTGTGATTGTAGCTATCACCCCAGCAGTACGCCTCATCAAGCAGCACAGTGTTTCCCCCCCTGAACACAACACAGCTCCTTTGAGGAAATGGTGAATAATGCATGCAAGCCTCTCTAATTAAAATAGCGACCCGTTCTTGGCCACACATCATTACCTACGCTTCCGCGCTCCTCAAGAATATGTTGGTGCATCACACACACACACACACACACACACACACACACACACACACACACACACACACACACACACACACAAACCGTAACCCCCCGACGCCTAAACAGCACCCGTGGGGGGGGGGGGGGGGGCATTGTTTGGGCAGGCGAGGCAGACAGTAGCGAGGGGGGTACCTAACGTGCGTGAAAGTATCCATCTGACATTTCCCTTTCACTGATTAGCGTTTCATTCATGACCATTCAGCTCGCATCTCTATCCAATCATTTCAATCAAGGCATGCTTACCTAGCTCCCTCCATATTCACGTCTAACAAGCACATTATCTGTTGATTTAGGGTTGTATAAATACCTCTTTAACAAAATAACAAGCTCAACAAACAGGGAACGTAATCCAATTCGACAGTGTATGGTCAACGGATATGGAGCTGATTTAATAAGCTATCGTGGATGTCTGTCTGTCTGTCTGTCTGTCTGTCTGTCTGTCTGTCTGTCTGTTCAGGAACATTTTGAACTGAATCTCTCTGCTGGGCTCTGATAGTGAAGACGCTTTAGTCATCAACGTCTTGGGATATTTAAACGTGACTTGGCAGTTGGGTCATGAAGCCATGAGCTAATATCTAATCGTTATGGCAGTTGTCATAACATTGCACACTGTTTTTGTCCGATGTGACTTAAGACAGCTTGAACCAAAATGATAAGGCAGCCGAGGTTAACTTGGGCACCACTGTATGTCATGACAACGTTAGTTCATTTATCATCTTAGATATGTACTTGCTTACATTGTTTAATATACCAAACATATTCACACACACACACACACACACACACACACACACACACACACACACACGTAAATCCATTTGTTCCCTCTCACCAGGCAGCTTGCTGTGGAACCAACGCCAGCCTAGTCTAGCTGAGTCTTAATTAACTGACCAGGCATGATTTAGCTGCTTTAAATTATCATTACACTATCCTACTTTTCTTCATTCCTCATCCCAACTGTCACAGCCTTTAAGCATTCTAATAGGCTGTCTTTAGAGTGCCTCTTCTGGTGTTAAAATAGACTCGGGGGACAGACGTTGTCGTGACTCGTGAAAAGCAGAGTCAATGTATAGAGCTAACTTCCTGCTTCCTGCTCCCTGCTTTGTGCCTCTGTCTCTTGTCTTTATTTGTTCCTGGTGATTGTAATGAACACATAGTTCAGCCCCTGACATGACGTGAGAGCATGCTCATTTAGCCTCTCTGTGGTCTGGTGTCTTGGTCTCTGGGTTGTAGAAATGATGCAGGTGATTTCTATGAAGAGGAGGAGAGTGGGAGGAAGGGAGGGAAAATGTGTTATTGATTCAGCCAGTTTCCCCTCCATATACTGCTCTCTCAGCAGCTATGCTAAAATGAACGCCAACATTTGGCTAAACCTTAAATCTGGAGGCTTGACAGGCAATACCTATGTACTTCTCTGTAATTAAAAAATGGATTCATCTTGAGCGCTGGGCTGTCATAAATTCCCTGTTATTTTGAGCCGCGCTTCGGTGCAGCCTCAAATGAATATAAACAGAGAAATTGACATGATGACTATGACTATAAATTAGACGATGACTATAAATTGACAGCGGCTATGACTATGTATACATCAGTGTGAATGGGCATTGAGGACCCAACTCTACCTGTTGCCTTTGGAGAGAAGCAACACCTTCCAGCTTCTTTGGGCATATTAACATCCAAGATGGCTGCCGTCATCATCAGTACCATGAGAGGCCTCTTGGCTCATGTCAGGGAAATGACTGAGGCAAAGCCTAGGAGGGGTGTGAGAGAATGTCCTTCTACCACATAGATGCTCATACAATACTGAGGAACATTGTCTCTCTCTCTGGGTTCGAATCATAGGACAGAAGAAGATAGTCTACCAACCACTTCCCCTGCTACTGCACGGTCTTCAGCTGCAGCTTTGATATCCAAACAGAAGTGAGGAATTCTTTCCAAAGTTGCAATTAAGCAGATGGGTTAACCCAGTCTCTGCAGTAATGAATCATGACTGTTTTAATTGTGCATTGTTTTCATAATAACGAGGGGAGGGTGTGTGCAGCGGCAAACAGACGTGCAGAATAGACAATGCTGTTTGTTGTGCATGCTGTATTGACACATTCACAGCACTGCTGTCATTTGAGAGGGCCTGCCTGATGCAAAGGATATTGAAAATGTCCAACTTACTCCCGCAAATAACTTTTTCCTTCTATTTAGTTATTACCCAAAGTACTGAGTGATTTCATTCCCTGTTCCACTTGTAAAACTACCCTTTGAAGTTAATTTAGTGGGTATTTTTTCCCCACACACAAAATTGTTTCTGATATAATCTTTAATTAGGAGATTGAATGTTTTTCCAATTGGGGAATAAAATGAAATGGTTTGCACTTGGTACAGAGTGTTTTGTCCCAAGGACAAATATGAATGTCCGTGTTGAGCTGTTTAGATCAGTCAACTGACAGCCGACAGTAAAGGGCTTGTTTTATTGGAGTGAGTGATTGTGTGTGTGTGTTCATTCTCGGTCTGCAGGCACATCTCATGAGATTGACTGTATCACAACTCTGCCACCTTGAACGCTTGGATTCCTCCAC
Organism: Salvelinus namaycush; assembly: GCF_016432855.1. Lineage (NCBI taxonomy): Eukaryota > Metazoa > Chordata > Actinopteri > Salmoniformes > Salmonidae > Salvelinus > Salvelinus namaycush. Next base: position 76,389 of record NW_024061100.1, on the reverse strand, counting down.
TAGAGTCCTGAGCAACAATATCTTTGGTCAAAGTAGTAGAAAAAGGGAATAGGGGGCCATTGGGAACTCAGACTTTATTGTCTGAGGCTGGGAAGACTGCCATAGCGATGTTTAAGCACTGTCTAGCTTTGTTGTCTAAACTACCGTCTTCATTGTCTTCTGGACAAATCTCGTGGTTTCCCTTAGTAACGGCAGTTTGCCATTGTTTAATCAGGCATGTTGTTTACATGGTGGCTTTGGTTTTTAGCACTGACACATTTGGCTATTGTTACTGTTTACTTGTAGCTAAAATGATCCAAGGCTGTATTTGTGGAATAGAACGCTCAAAAGTCTTTAGAATACACCTACTGTAAGTACCGTAATAATTCAACACCAAAAAAAAGGTGTTTTTCCATAAACAAGAACATGACCCAGAAGGTTGGTGGCAGCTTATTTGGGGAGGACAGGCTCGTGGTAACAACTGGAGCGGAATTAGTGGAATGATATCAGACACATGGTTTCCATGGTTTTCATGTGTTTGATGTCATTTCATTTGCTCCGTTACGACAATTATTATGAGCCGTCCTCCCCTCAGCAGCCTCCACTGGAATATGACCATGTTCAATGATGAAACGTTCTCAAATGATGTTACGAAATGTTTCGTAACATCAACAAAATTCAAAGTGCTGACATGCAGCGGGGGTGGTGCCTCGTTTGAGTTATGTCAGAGACCTCACGCTTCGATGGTAGTCCCTTGAAAGTCCTGCTACAGTGTAGCCCATCGACCCACATCTACAGTTATCTCCACTTATTGTCCACTCACTGAGTACGTTCCCATGCACACTAATAATTAGATATTAAACTGATTGTGGCAGTAGGCAGATTATGTAACAGTCATGTAAACACCTTACTCTGCTTATCTTAATTGGGGTAAGGTCATAATGGAAGTAAGTGTACGCCAATTAAAACACCTGGTTTTCTGAGAAATCTTTTAAATTATTAGGACACGTAAACACCTTAATCGGCGTTCCAGCAGTGTATTTGATCTGTGCATTGAATGTATGCGTCTTAGAAGTAGTTTTCACATACAGGCTATACATGTCCCAACTCAGAATCACATATGTTTCAGCGGGTCACTGTGATGCTCTAAACGGTCCCCGACCTTGTAGTCTGCAGTACCACGGGTTCAAACACGAGGCATGACCCCTGGAAATGGGTCATGTGATCTGGATCAACTGGCATTGCGGGGCAGATATGAGGCTGAGATGATAAGCCTCTGTAAGCCCCTGTCCTGTCTGGTCAGGTCACTGTCAGTCACTCCCAGGATGCATTGTGGTTGTGCGCCTGTGCCTGCGGTCCGCCTCCCTTCGAGCAGGGCTATAACCCTCTCTCTCTCTGCCAGTCTCCGGGTGCATCCGAAATGACACTCTATTGCCTATTGAGCGCACTATATAGGATACTTTTGACCCTACGTGTGAAGGTCAAAAGTAGCGCACTATATAGGCAATAGGGTGTAATTTCAGCCTCAGCCTCTGTGCCAGTGTACATGCCCACAGTTAATCTCCAGAGACGGGCAGTGCCAAGCAGCTACAGCTGTTCAAACAGGTCAGTGGGTAGAGTAGAGCGGACGCAGCACCAGGGGCAGTGCCAGCTAGTCAGTACCACCGTGGTGCCCTACATCTCGGCAGGCCCCGTGGGAACAGCAATGCCACGTGCCAGGCTGCGAGGAACCGCTGCACGGTGCACAGCCACTACTCTCTCTGTCTCTGAGAGCTTAGTACACTCAGTCCTCTAGCTCTCCAGGTCTCAACACACAACCATGCAGTAACACTGTAGCTCTGTTATATAACCACTGGCTGGGCTAGCAAGGTGATAACACAGATATTGCAATCATTCAGTTGAACATTTAATCTGGGGTTTTAACCCTTTCTCCATAACTTTGCATGAACCTCTCACCCTAGGCCTTTTGACTTGCCTTGGCCCTTTTAATGCTGAAATCCCATAATAGATCTGGGAGCCATGTGAGCCCATAACAGAGTGACCTGGGCTGGGCAGATGTTAAGAGTGGGCCATTTAAACATCAGATTAATGACGAGGCCAGCTGTAGGATTAAAGGGCTATGTGGCACTGCGGTAATCTTCTACCCGGTAACACTGAGCAATTGTCTCCTATAGGTGAACTAAACCTTTTTGCCCGTTGAGACTCTGTCCGTCGCCCACTTATGTCAAACGATCTTGTCGATAGCCATTATTGCGTTAAATACACAGAAACAAAGGGCTTACGCTGCGGAATGGGCCGGAAGGTAATACAGATGTACTTAATGTAAGATTGTAAAGGTCAACAGGCTGTAAGTGGTACAAACCACAAGACATCCTCTGCCCTGATAAAGCAGGAAGACAGACAGACTATGGGAACACTCATTGGGGCTAAAAGAAATGTAATATAAACATGGGTCTACTTATGTCTTTCACAGCACATACCTAATGTTGTGTCTGAGCTCAGCAGGCCTTTGGACCGTTGTAGTGTAGCCTGAAGGATCCCTCCTCTTCCTCTACTGTTTCCACACAGTCCTGATACATCTAGCTGCGTGTGACAGAGTTTTACATGCCACCGCAGTCAGTGATTACTGTTGTACAGTCTCCCCCAGCTGTTGACCTGTTCCTTCCCCTCCCATTCCTATTTGCTATGGCTAATTTGGCCTGTTATTCAGAGTAGCGTGATAAATCTGAAGGTCTGGAGGGTCGACGGTGCGGTGACGCGGCGCTCTGTGTCATTACCGTTACAGACAGCCATGACCGGTGACCCGTGTGATGAGGCGTGCTGCTGTGCCCGCTGCTCCCAGCACCCAACGGTCAGTCACACAGGCTTGGGCGCAGCAGGGGGTGTGAGAGGGCCCACAGCCGTGCCTGACACCCCCTGACAGCTTCATCGGTGTTAAGACAACCCCCCCGCTCTCGCCCCCCTCGCCCCTCTCCATGCCCGTGGACAGCTCCAGTGACCAGGCCAGCTATAATTAATCCACACCACCTATGGGCTTTGTTCATTTCTCATCTCTCGTAACAACGATGACGCAGTGGGCGGTATTGTCAGACCAGCGACTGCGGGTAATTGGCTGGTCGAGGCTGTTGTGGCAGCCGGGAGGGAGGGAGACCTTTTGAAGTGGGCGGCTTGTCACACGGAGGACTTTAACAGTGTCGCGATTAGGACAAAATAAGTGGAGTGCGGATGACAACCTGATGGAAGAGAGAGGATGAAATGGTTGAGGAGAGGAGAGGAAGGAGAGAGGGATTTAGAGATAGAGAGAGAGAGAGAGAGAGAGAGAGAGAGAGAGAGAGGAGAGAGAGAGAGAGAGAGACTGACACAGAGAATGAGAGAGAGATTTGGAGAATGGAAGGGAGAGGAAGGAGGAGAGAAAGTGAGAGAGGTAAAAGAGGAAGATGGACAGATAGACGCTACAAAGAAAGAATGGAGAGTTTATGATCAGGCCAGAGATACAGTCAACCGCTAATGTAGAACCTTGCCAGTGGGAACAACAACCAAATCCCATCAAATGAGACTAACACACCCTTCAGAAGGAGACCCACAGAAGACCTTCAGAAGACCCTCAGAAGACCCTCAGAAGACCTTCAGAAGACCCTCAGAAGACCCTCAGAAGGAGACCCACAGAAGACCTTCAGAAGACCTTCAGAAGACCCTCAGAAGACCTTCAGAAGACCCTCAGAAGGAGACCCACAGAAGACCTTCAGAAGACCTTCAGAAGACCCTCAGAAGACCTTCAGAAGAACCTCAGAAGACCCTCAGAAGACCCTCAGAAGAACTTCAGAAGACCTTCAGAAGACCTTCAGAAGACCCTCAGAAGACCCTCAGAAGGAGACCCACAGAAGACCTTCAGAAGACCTTCAGAAGACCCTCAGAAGACCTTCAGAAGAACCTCAGAAGACCCTCAGAAGACCCTCAGAAGAACTTCAGAAGACCCTCAGAAGACCTTCAGAAGACCTTCAGAAGACCTTCAGAAGACCCTCAGAAGACCTTCAGAAGAACCTCAGAAGACCCTCAGAAGACCCTCAGAAGAACTTCAGAAGACCCTCAGAAGACCCTCAGAAGAACTTCAGAAGACCTTCAGAAGACCCTCAGAAGAACTTCAGAAGACCTTCAGAAGACCCTCGGAAGACCTTCAGAAGACCCTCGGAAGACCTTTAGAAGACCCTCAGAAGACCTTCAGAAGAACTTCAGAAGACCTTCAGAAGACCCTCGGAAGACCTTCAGAAGAACCTCAGAAGACCCTCAGAAGACCCTCAGAAGACCCTCGGAAGACCCTCAGAAGACCTTCAGAAGAACCTCAGAAGACCCTCAGAAGACCCTCAGAAGAACTTCAGAAGACCCTCGGAAGACCTTCAGAAGACCCTCAGAAGAGCTTCAGAAGACCCTCAGAAGACCCTCAGAAGAACTTCAGAAGACCTTCAGAAGACCCTCGGAAGACCTTCAGAAGACCCTCAGAAGAGCTTCAGAAGACCCTCAGAAGACCCTCAGAAGAACTTCAGAAGACCTTCAGAAGACCCACAGAAGACCTTCAGAAGACCCTCAGAAGACCTTCAGAAGGCCCTCAGAAGACCTTCAGAAGACCCTCAGAAGACCTTCAGAAGACCCTCAGAAGACCCTCAGAAGAACTTCAGAAGACCCACAGAAGACCTTCAGAAGACCCTCAGAAGACCTTCAGAAGACCCTCAGAAGACCTTCAGAAGACCCTCAGAAGACCCTCAGAAGACCTTCAGAAGACCCTCAGAAGACCCACAGAAGACCTTCAGAAGACCCTCAGAAGACCTTCAGAAGACCCTCAGAAGACCCTCAGAAGACCTTCAGAAGACCTTCAGAAGACCCTCAGAAGACCCTCAGAAGACCTTCAGAAGACCCTCAGAAGACTCTCAGAAGACCCACAGAAGACCTTCAAAAGACCCACAGAAGACCCTCAGAAGACCCTCAGAAGACCCTCAGAAGATCTTCAGCTGAAGTCCTAATGCAGTTTAGACATGAGCACTTCACTACAGCTCCACAGACAGAAACATGTCAGTTGAACGAGAGATAAGATCATTTTGTTTACCTTCTAGCAGTCAAATTGATGAACAACTGGACTGGAAACGTATTACCTGTCTGTTTGGTCGAGAGAACTACTGTGTTTTTCTGGTACTAACCCGTACTGTGAAACGTACACTACATGGGTGTAAACCAAAAAAGCAATTGATTTACTTCCCCTTAGTAAATCCCATTCCCGCAGGGTTGGATAAAAGCTGATCAGTTTGCGATGGGGGAAATGTGTTTTGCTTGTTCTCTTTATTGGGGGCTGTAGTGCTGTCATGGTACAACTGGCTGGAACGATGACCCTGGAAGACTACAAATCAAGCCGGCAATTATAACTTCAAATAGCCTGGAGAGCCATTCACCTACAGCACCATTTGACGGGCGACGGGCAGCGCCTGTGTAAAACTAGAAAGCAATTACTCAACACTGTAAAGGCCTAGCTTTAGTGAAAGGGGATGGGGAAGAAAACAACAACACGATTTCTCTCTACTGGCCCATGCTAGAGTTCTTTCTCTGGCTGTAACATTGGCATTTCATAAATAAACCAGAGCTTTGCTATGTTGAAAATATGCCCCAAGTCACTGTTTTGTTCTCCCGTTAAACTTGCGCATAAGCCTCCTTTAGTGCCACTAAAATAACTTGTCATGACAGAGAAGGCTGGAAGCAGCACAATCAATTTCCATTAACACACCAAAATGAGCTCAGAAATGGTAAGCTATCCCTCTGACCGAGGGTAGACCGGTGTGTGTGTGTGTGTGAGAGAGAGGGAGAGTTAGAGAGAGAGAGAGTGGGAGAGTTGGCGAGAGAGACAGAGAGAGAGGGAGAGAGAGTTGGGGAGAGAGACAGAGAGAGAGAGTGGGAGAGTTGGGGAGATAGACAGAGAGAGAGTGTGAGAGTTGGGGAGAGAGACAGGGAGAGAGAGTGGGAGAGTTGGGGAGAGAAAGAGAGAGAGAGACAGAGTTGGGAGAGAGACAGAGAGAGTGGGAGAGTTGGGGAGAGAGAGATAAAGTGGGAGAGAGAGAGAGAGACAGAGAGAGAGGGAGGGAGTGTTGGGGTGAGAGAGAGAGAGAGAGAGAGAGAGAGAGAGAGAGAGAGAGAGAGAGAGGGAGAGTTGGGGAGAGAGACAGAGAGAGGAAGGGAGAGTGGGTGAGAGGGAGGGAGGGAGGGAGGGAGGGAGGGAGGGAGGGAGGGAGGGAGGGAGGGAGGGAGGGAGGGAGGGAGGGAGAGTTGGGGAGAGAGACAGAGAGAAAGATAGATTGAGGGAGGGAGGGAGGGAGGGAGGGAGGGAGGGAGGGAGGGAGGGAGGGAGGGAGGGAGGGAGGGAGAGAGAGTTGGGGAGAGAGGGAGAGAGACAGAGAGAGAGCAAGAGGGAGGGAGAGTTGGGGAGAGAGACAGAGAGAGGGAGGGGGAGTGGGTGAGAGAGAGAGAGGTAGGGAGAGTTGGGGAGAGACAGAGAGAGAGAGGGAGGGAGGGAGGGAGGGAGGGAGGGAGGGAGGGAGGGAGGGAGGGAGGGAGGGAGGGAGGGAGGGAAACAGAGAGAGAGTGGGGAGAGTTGGGGAGAGAGACAGAGAGAGACAGAGAGAGAGAGAGAGTGGGTGAGAGAAGGTGAAGGGACACAGAATCACATTAATCGCCTGGAAACATGTTATTTTCCCTGTCAACGTCCACACTTCCCAAGTTCACCAGTAGAGGGAACAACGGCACAGCCAGATACAACTCCCTTCTCTTTTGTTGATCCCTTTCCAAATCTCGATATACAGTACATTCAGAAAGTATTCACACCCATTCCCTTTTTCTACATGTTGTTACGTTACAGACTAAAATTGATTAAATTATGTTTTTTCCTGATCAATCTACACACAATACCTCATAATGACAAGACGAAAACAAATTTTTGCAAATTTATTACAAATAAAAAACAGAAATACCTTATTTACGTAAGTATTCAGACCATTTGCTATGAAACTCAAAATTGAGCTCAGGAGCATCCTTAAGATGTTTCTACAACTTGATTGGAGTCCACCTGTGGTAAATTCCGTTGATTGGACATGATTTGGAAAGGCACCTGTCTATATAAGGTATCACAAGCCATGAGGTCGAAGGAATTGTCCGTAGAGCTCCGAGACAGGATTGTGTCGAGGCACAGATCTGGGGAAGGGTACCAAAACATTTCTGCAGCATTGAAGGTCCCCAAGAACACAGTGGCTTCCATCATTCTTAAATGGAAGAAGTTTGGAACCACCAGACTCTTCCTAGAGCTGGCCGCCCGGCCAAACTGAGCAATGGTGAAAGAAGGGCCCGATTATTACTCTGACAGAGCTCCAGTGCGCTCAGGACCTCAGACTGGGTGAAGATTAACCTTCCAATAGGACAACGACCCTAAGCACACAGCCAAGACAATGCAGGAGTGGCTTCGGGACAAGTCTCTGAATGTCCTTGAGTGGCCCAGCCAAAGTCCGGACTTGAACCTAATCGAACATCTCTGGAGAGACCTGAAAATAGCTGTGCAGCAACGCTCCCCATCCAACCTGACAGAGCTTGAGAGGATCTGCAGAGAAGAATGGGAGAAACTCCCCAAATACAGGTGTACCACGCTTGAAGCGTCATACCCAAGAAGAATCGAGGCTGTAATTGCTGGCAAAGGTGCTTCAACAAAGTACTTAAAGGGTCTGAATAATTATGTAAATGTGATATTTCATTATTTTATTTTATTTTTGCAAACATTTCTAAAAACCTGTTTTTGTCATTATGGGGTATTGTGTGTAGATTGATGAGGGGAAAAAACGATTGAATCCATTTTAGAATAAGGCTGTAACGTAACAAAATTTGGAAAAATTCAAGGGGTCTGAATACTTTTCGAATGCACTGTATAGGGATGTGTTTTTTCTATGAAATGTCATTTAAAACATCACTGCTTGAGCTATTTATGTCTGAGTTGCAGCCAGCTTCTCTCCTCAGAACAGATTGTGCTTACTGAATGCACCTTTTGTTGGATGCCCAATCTACAACTAATTAACATCAAAGTCATTTATGCCACAAATGGATTTCTACAAGTTATAAATTATGCAGTAGCCCCATCCACCGTCGTCGCTAGCTTCTTATCGCTTTAGGACAACCTGGGGAAGGTTTGACATGTCGTTGAAGTATCCTCGTCCTTGTCAAGACAATCACTCTCATACTGTCAAACATAATATCAGGAGAGAAAAAATACAGGAATCTTCTCCAGGAAAGAAAAATGTTTCTACTTGAGGATAACCATAGAAACACAGGCCTAGTTAATATGTTTACCATAACACTCAGCCAAATGATAGACAGCAGTGGTTCCCAACCCTGTTTCTCCAGTACCCACAACATTACACAGTTTAGTTGCAGCCCTGGACAAACACGCCTCATTCAGTCCCTTGAGGGCTTGATGATTAGTTGACACGTTGATTTAAATAGAACGCAGAGAGTATGTCAAACTGTGTAGGTTGCCTACATTAAACTGTCCTTAGATGAGGCAAAACACTGGAAACCAAGAAGATACAAGATAGTCTCACTTTCTTTCCTCACTCCTACCAAAGTGTGTGTGATTCCCATCCCATTAACACCACTTCTCACATTTCATCTGCAATGTCACTAATTGAGTGTTAACTTGGCAAGCAGAGGCATTAATTATGTGACACGTCATCTTAATGAGAGATCCCAGATGTACACCGCGGAGTCAGGAGAAAGAGAGTCAGGAGAGTCAGGAGAACACACACACACACACACACACGCACGCACACACACACACACACACACACACACACACACACACACACACACACACACACACACACACACACACACACACACACACACACACACACACACACACACACACACACACACACACACACACACACACAGACACACACACACAGACACACACACACACACACACACACACACACACACACACACACAGTTGCTAGGCATTCTTCCCCCAACATGGCAACAACATATAGGACTTTGAGTTGAGTATAGTGGAATAGCTCTGTGCTGTTCCCCCGACAACAGTTTCCATAGGCATTACACTTGAGAGCGTGTATGAGCACTCTACTCCTACAGTCAGGATCAACTCTGGTCCTTCCTGCAGTCACACCATTCTATTCTGTTCCATTCCACACAGTGTTTAGAGAAAACAGCTCATCTCAGCAGAAAGACGATAGGACTGACAGCCGTTGGGAGTTTTGGTATGTCATGCCCAATTCACTCACTACTGCTACACTTCAATCACTACCGCACAATAACGGCAAGGATTGCTAGAAGAACATGTAGTATATGTGTGTGTGAGGGTGTGTGTGTGAGGGTGGACATGTTTAACTATACTTGTGGGGACCAGGTTAGGGTAAGGTTAGGGTAAGGGTTAGGGGTTAGAGGTTAGGGGTTAGGGAAAATAGGATTTTGAATGGGACTGTGTCCTCACAAGTTGTACATGACTGTGTGTGTGTGTGTGTGTGTGTGTGTGTGTGTGTGTGTGTGTGTGTGTGTGTGTGTGTGTGTGTGTGTGTGTGTGTGTGTGTGTGTGTGTGTGTGTGCGTGTGTGTGTGTGTGTGTGTGCGTGTGTGCGTGTGCGTGTGTGTGTCTTTCTGAGCCATTTGACATATATGTTAGGATTTTAGACAATACGGAGACAAAATACTATTATCTTTTGCCATTGTTTGCTTTCCCAACTCGTTAGTATGAAGAAATAAATCCCCCAAAATACATCACGGATTACTGCTTGAGCCTCTTATTTCTAAATGAGTGTTTTAGCAACTTAAAATATTTTTAGTTTTTCTGTAAATCCCCTTTCTTGCTAAACAAGCATCTTTACTTTCATATTTGATGTTGGAAACTCTAATTTCCCGGTTTTTTGAAAACCACTGGGTAAGACCCAAGGGAAAAGGAGCTGACATTTTACCACAGAGAAAAACGGTCCATAAAACGTCCCATTCTAGAGAGGCCTCTTGAGTCAACCACAGTACAGGCTTGTTACCTGGGAAACTGAGGACACCTGGAAAATCATACAAACGTGTAAGAGAGAGTATGATAAACCGCTCTACATTGATGGCTGGCTGTCTAGTCTACATGCACCTGCAGGTATTTGAATCACACCTGTCTGAATGAGTGGCCAGTAGGGAGGATGAGGGCCAGGTGTCTCCATGACAACTCAGTACCACCATCAGCCCCATCATCAGGTTAATGACTCAGTAATAAAGAATGTGTGTGTGTGTGTGTGTGTGTGTGTGTGTGTGTGTGTGTGTGTGTGTGTGTGTGTGTGTGTGTGTGTGTGTGTGTGTGTGTGTGTGTGTGTGTGTGTGTGTGTGTGTGTGTGTGCGTGTGTGTGTGTGTGTGTATGTATGTATGTGTGTGTGTTTGTATGATATGGGATTTATAATCCAGTTGTTATAGCAGTAGTTTTATTATTGTGCTGTATGAAAGTAAGGACCGATTATGTAGGGTCAAACTAGAAGAGTGATGGAAGCTGACTGGCCTATAAATGTGAACATTGATGCCATTAAAAGTCTGTAATAAGACACAACAGGGTTGTTAGTTCAGTTCTGTATGGTGCCACTGCCACACACAACGCATATCCATCTGACCTTGTAATTGTCAACATAATTTTAGATAAATATATGTCATTTACACTCAAGTGGGATTGAACAATTTATTTTCTCAGTTTCCTTTCACATCGACAATGCATAAACACTTCATCCAGCTACTGTACCAAGTCATTTTCAACACAATGTATAAAAAGCAACTGCCTTGTAATTGAAACATACTGTTAAATATAGAGCATATTCAGAAAGAACCAGAAAAGCATCAACATTTTCATAAGACAGCACATCAATAGAGTCCCTTTCAGATCTGCAGTACAACAGGATGGGGCGAGACATAATAACACTCATGTGTCCTCAAACATCAGAGAAACAGAGCAAACCAGGTCGCCGCAAATCAAACCTACTTCAAGAGTATCACTATGTGGCCCCCACTCTTATGAAGCCTGGCCTAGATCCAAAATGGCACCCTATTTCCTACATAGTGCCAGTGTTTGGATGATATATTGGCACGGGGGTTGTTAGGCCCAAGACGAAGTCAAGCATTATCACTTTTATACAACGGGTTACCAACATATTCAAATAATGATTGACATATTTTTAAAACATTTATTTTGATGAATTTATTCATACCTTCCACGAGATATAGTCCCGACACAAATCAAAGGTTGCTACCCTAGCCGGTTGGTCATTCGTTCTACCGGTTCGGTTGCTAGAGACGTGACCCAGTCGTTCAGTCTTTTTGTTCTGCCTCTATTGATGTGACCCAGTCATAGGGCTGGGCAATATGGCAAATAAATTATCACGATATCTATATATTCTTTCATTCGATATTAATCAAATAATGTATGGATGGGGGGCAGTATTGAGTAGCTTGGATGAATAAGGTGCCCAGAGTAAACTGCCTGCTACTCAGGCCCAGAACTAAGATATGCATATTATTAGTAGATTTGGATAGAAAACACTCTGAAGTTTCTAAAACGGTTTGAATGATGTCTGTGAGTATAACAGAACTCATATGGCAGGCAAAAACCTGAGAAAAAAATCCAACCAGTAAGTGGGAAATCTGAGGTTTGTAGGTTTTTAAGTCTTTGCCTATCCAAGATACAGTGTAAATTTGGTCCGATTGCACTTCCTAAGGCTTCCACTAGATGTCAACAGTCTTTAGCACCTTGTTTCAGGCTTCTACTGTGAAGGGGGAGCGAATAAGAGCTGTTTGACTAAGGGGTTTGGCAGAATGCCATGAGCTAAGTCATGCGCGCGGCCGTGAGAGCTAGCTGCGTTCCTTTTAATTTCTAAAGACAAAGGAATTGTCCGGTTGAAACATTATTGAAGATTTATGATAAAAACATCCTAAAGATTGATTCTATATATCGTTTCACATGTTTCTACGAACTGTAATATAACTTTTTTGACTTTTCGTCAGGACTAAGTGTGCCTGCGCCTCATGAATTTGGATTTGTGAACTAAACGCGCAAACAAAAAGGAGGTATTTGGACATAAATAATGGACTTTATCGAAGAAAACAAACATTTATTGTGGAACTGGGATTCCTGGGAGTGCATTCTGATGAAGATCATCAAAGGTAAGTGAATATTTATAATGCTATTTCTGACTTCTGTTGACTCCACAACATGGCGGGTATCTGTATGGCTTGTTTTGGTGCCTGAGCGCTGTACTCAGATTATTGCATGGTGTGCTTTTTCCGTAAAGCTTTTTTGAAATCTGACAGAGCGGTTGCATTAAGGAGAAGTATATCTTTAAAAGGTGCATATCTGCTTTAAACTCAAGAATGCCTGAACACACCATGGTTAGAGTGTTGGGCCAGTAACCGAAAGGTTGCTAGATCGAATCACCGAGCTGACAAGGTAAAATTCTGTCGTTCTACCCCTGAACAAGGCAGTGTTCCCCGATAGGCCGTCATTGAAAATAAGAAGTTGTTCTTAACTGACTTGCCTAGTTAAATAAAGGTTATATATTTTTTTAATTATGTGAGCTACACATAAAATTATACTTGAAGGAAAATGGTTCCATGTTTGCGGCCAGTGGTCAATTGGGGTCAATTCAATTGATAAGCCTCTTGAAACTTTCCTTTTTCGACTGTGCTAATTGTTAGCATGTCCTTAGCAATGCAATGCATAATAGCATTTGTGATGTCTTTGTCTTTTCGATGTTTGCTTGTAGGGCATAAACGCTGTCAGTGTTGACTGCTTCGGGCAAACATTCCTAGATTGGCTGGTGCTTGAGGGGAATTTATCAATACCGTGGCGCAAACTCAAACTTCCTGCAAGTTCCAAAGAGTGATTTTGCTTCAGATGTTGAAAGAGGTTTGTCGTATTACCAGACTACGTAGCCACCTGTCTACGGCACAATTTGCACCGAACATTGCTCTGCTCTTTGTCGGACTTCAAAAGCCAAACCACTTCCAAATTACTGAAACAGTTTAACCCTTTTTATCAATAATTTCTTCTTTGGAAGCTGCTCCTTCTCCATGGCTATCCCTGCCGCTGTTTTCGCCTACATCACTCATTTTTCGTGGTTAATAGTGGCAACTCCATCATTCGAGGTGCTAAGTGGTTTTTTGTGGGCGTATACCTCGCCACGTGCATATTGTCACTTCTCCGTACGTTCCTGCTGCTTCCCAGAGGTGAAATGGACTGCTGTACCTAATTTTTCTATAATGACATTATCGAAAATGAATCTAAACATTTTTATATCGTTATTGAGGGAAGTAATTACCTCAATAATTATTGATATTGATTTATCGCCCAGCCCTACCCAGTCATTCATTCTAAATGTTCCATTGCCATACTTGCTGGCAACATTCTTATCCCTTGCTTGCTAGCTAGCCAACTACGGCTAACTTAAAGTCACGTCAAATAGTGAAGCCAGAATAACAGCAAAGTAGCTGCATTTGCATTTGTTTAAGCTGTTTTCTGGTGACATTTATTTGGATACATTCATAAAAATGAGCTAATGATGCGCAATTTCGCCTGGCATAGAAAATGTGCTCTCATCAGGACACTTTTGTTCAGAGGAGCTAGCCAACAACACAGCTAACACAATCACTTCAAACTGAAGCTGGAAAGACTGCAAACTAGCTGCATTCCTTTTTTCTATTGACATTTCGTAGTATATATTCATAAAAATGATGCCAGCTGATTTATGATTTCTGGCTGAGAAAAGCTGTCTGTCTGTCTCGTCCTGACTCCCGACACGTTCATTGCAATGGGACAGCTGGAGATCGAGATTTAGCTGGAGATGTATTCTTTTTTTGCAAACGTCTGAGAGACAGACAGCAAGGTTTATACAAATCTTCGCTGTTGAAAACCAAGTGTTAGTCTAAAAGAAATGGGGGATAATGTCTAGATGCTTTTTATAGTGGAGATCATGTTTATAAATTGACTGGCTGGGCTGATGAGATAGTGGATTGCGCAGTGATATGGAACAGAGTAAATAGGCATTTCAACGTCATAGCTTTAGCCTGTGGTAACTTGTGGAATAGACACCAGCTGGAATGCGGTTTTAAACAATCAGCATCCAGGATTAGACCCACCCGTTGTATAAATAGGGAAAAGGGTGCCATTTCAGACGCGACCCAGATTCTCTACATCCATTCTGATTGGCTGTGTGACTATATGTCATTAAGGAGTGAGACATTTAAAACCAAATAATTTTGCCATGCTTGGCTAATGATATCTATATAAAACTCTATACTGTACATTAGAGTCCAGATACTTAGCAGTGAGAGAGAGGGCTGGTGTATTAGACATCTCTCCCAGTGTCGACCATGTCCTTTACATCTAGATGCAGCGTCGCCCCCCGGGAGATAGAGGCTAATTTATTTAAAACAGTGTTCTACCTCATCACCATATAGGAACAGCTAATGGTACATATATATATATATATATATATATATATATATATATATATATATATATATATATATATATATAAAAGAAAATCAGCTTCGGAAGCTAGCTTGAAGACATTCTCTAGTACAAACATGTCTCATTAAAATATGTTAAAAAAATAGTGACATTTAACCATTGCAGTTATACGTCACCTGATCTGACATGTTAGTCATATATGTCACATATGATATGGTTACATATTACTGAGATATGACATAGGCCTCTCCTGGGTTTTTACACCGTGCTCCAAACTGACAAGATTTCCATTGAACAGAAGAGTTGCATGTTATTGAAGTATCGCCTGTCCGCCACATAGCTAATGTATGTGTTAGTTTGATCAAAGCGGGGCTGTGGACTTGCTGTGCTGCTGATGATAGGTGGGGTACAGTTACACTAGCAGACTGGTAAAACACCATCAGGACTGTGTGTGTGTGTGTGTGTGTGTGTGTGTGTGTGTGTGTCTGCCATTTGACTGGGCTGAATTAGTAGGCTTTTTTTCTGTGATATTCCATGTAATGAGGTGGAGGGAGAAGGATAAGGGTAGGTGGGTGAAGTAAGGGGAGGGAATGGAATTATGGTGAGATAGAGGGGAGGAAAGGAGTAGACTTGTCTTAAGCACTCAGCTTCAAGTGCACTGCTTCTCAGAGGAAGACAGGGTTCTTACCTGTGATGGATGGCCATGTGATCAATTACAGTGATTTGTCATGTGCAGCCAGCACTCATTTTCATAAAGGCATTACTGGACTGTATGTGACAGAGGGGAAATGGACCCGTGGCTCGCTGCCGCAAACATCTCCTTGATTGGTTTACGCTGACATGCTGCGAATGGAACCTTGCCCTGAGAGGACCTTCAATCTCTCTATATATTGTAGACCCCTACTTTTTCCTCTAGAAGATCTCTCCTCTCCTCTCTTCACCTTTGGATTTATTTTCAGCATATTTTAGAACAAATTGCCGTACTTTGTGTAACCTCACTCCATGTTTTCAAGCATGCACTCCTTTTCAGTTGACACTAGCTACTGCTTTCACTACAGACAGAATGGCTCAATATATCAGTTCATATTTACCATTCACTACAGACAGAATGGCTCAATATATCAGTTAAGATTAAACATTCACTACAGACAGAATGGACTACAGACAGAATAACTCACTATATCAGCTAAGATTTAACATTCACTACAGACAGAATGGACTACAGACAGAATAACTCACTATATCAGCTAAGATTTAACATTCACTACAGACAGAATGGACTACAGACAGAATAACTCACTATATCAGTTAAGATGTAACATTCACTACAGACAGAATGGACTACAGACAGAATAACTCACTATATCAGTTAAGATTTAACATTCAATAATTTAAAAAGTGTTTCCTCATCCCCGTGGCTATGACGAGGATAGTTATCCTTCCCCCAAACACACACACACACACACACACACACACACACACACACACACACACACACACACACACACACACACACACACACACACACACACACACACACACACACACACACACACACACACACACACACACACACACACACACACACACACACACACACACACACACACACATTTCTTTTGCTTCTCGGCTATTGTCAATCCTTAACTTTCCCTTAAAACGTATGGTAGTGTGGGGTACTTCAAAGTAATAAGTGGTCCATCTTTGCGAATAATCTCCCAAATGAAGAGTTCTAATGGAGAAGTACAGAGAAAGAGAAGGCCCCAATGAATAGCACTTATCTACCACCTTTAAATAAGGGAGAAAAGTACTAACATATCAAACATGTTCTCACAAAGAGACATCATTTCTCCTGCAGCCAAATTCTTCAGGTTCCTTTTCCCCGTGCTGCTTTGGCCAGTCTAATTATACTCTATCAATTAGAACGGCCCTTATTAATCACCCTACTTCATATGCTAATGAGTCAACTTCACAGAGCCAAGACAAGAGGAGAGACCTCTGTTCTGTAATGGCTGCCCATTCAGCAGAGCCTAGTCGCTGGTCTGCATCCCAAATGTGTGCCCTATGGGTCCTGGTCAAAAGTAGTGCACTTCATAGGGAATAGGGTGACATTTGGGATGCACTCACTGAGAGAACAGCCAGTGGAATGGAACCATACAGCAGAGTTCCAGAGCTATAGATCCACAAATTCCTGTTTTTACTTGCTGTTGTAAATCCTTGTGGAGGTATTGTATGTCTAATGAAATGATGCAGGAGTCTGTAGGATAGGATAAGGTTATTTAGATATGGTGCTATCTCTGGACCTAGGAGTACACGTTTTTCATTGAAGGAACTGATTGGGCACTCAGCTGTTAAATCAGTTGGAACATCCGAGGGAGGAGATAGGCATTATAAACTCGGATTTCTACTAGCCTGTTTCTTTGAACCTGGAGGCATTTGGAGTATTGTCATTCTCTACTTAAGTGGAGAGCCTTTTCCCTTGTCAACGGTAGGCCTAGTATTAGCATCACTTTATTGTGCTTTATTAGAAAATAAAAAGCAAGATCACCACTGCCATCGGTCCCTAGTCATTAGCTAAACATGCAGACCATTCGTTTCCCTCTGTGCAGCACAAGAAGACACTATAACAGCCAATTGAGTAGGCGGTTCATTATCCACCCTTTATTGTGCGGTTTTCAATCCACCGGATCAAACGGCATACCTTGTAAAACAATCATAAAATTTCATTTAGGAATAATGTCTATTTTTAATAGTTCCACCAATGGCTGAAGACATCACTATGTTTAAAGAGGTCCTCAAGACAGTCCAATGGAGCGTGATCTTTCATACTCTTCTCCTGCTATAACAGGCCAGTTGACCATTGATACAGAGAACAGGGACAAAGATTGGGGAGGAGAGAAGAGATGGACTGCAGTAGTCTGATCATAATAGACCCAGAGGAATGGCTAGTACTCTACAGAAAGGTACAGAGTCAATGTGCAGGGGCACCGGTTAGTCGAGGTAATTGAGGTAATATGTACATGTAGGTAGAGTTAAAGTAACTATGCATGGATAATAAACAGAGAGTAGCAGCAGCGTAAAAGAGGGGTCTGGGTAGCATTTTGATTAGCTGTTCAGGAGTCTTATGGCTTGGGGGTAGAAGCTGTTGAGGAGCCTTTTGGTCCTAGACTTGGCGCTCCGGTACAGCTTGCCGTGCGGTAGCAGAGAGAACAGTCTATGACTAGGGTGGAGTCTTTGACAATTTTTATGGCCTTACTCTGACACCGCCTGGTATAGAGGTCCTGGATGGCAGGAAACTGGGCCGTACGCACTACCCTCTGTAGTGCCTTGCGGTCTGAAGCCGAGCAGTTGCCATACCAGGCAGTGATGCAACCAGTCAGGTTGCTCTCGATGGTGCAGCTGTAGAACCTTTTGAGGATCTGAGGACCCATGCCAAATCTTTTCAGTCTCCTGAGGGGAATAGGTTTTGTCGTGCGCGCTTCACGACTGTTGTAGGGGGTGGGTCCCAAAGACCCTCCCCATTATTGATTAAGGGGACCTTAAGATTCATATGTTTTGCTGCAGGCCCTATAATAAGATACTGTTGCTATGTGTCTAAAAACTCTGCCACTATACGTTGCACAAGCCATCTATATTAGTCTTTGTGGTTAAGCCCTGGCTGTTGTGAGAGTGTGCTTGCAGGCTAGGTCTGAGTCAGACTGAAACTAGATAAAGAGAAGTAAACAATGTCTGGTTTTGACATTTTGATCTTGTGTGACAGTGGACAATTCTAAGAAATTCAGAGAACCTACTGTACTAGGTTGCCTTATAAGGTAACCTCCACTTATTGATACACACATACATTGACGTAGCTGATCATACCACTAGGGAGTGATCACATGTATAAAATAAGCTGTGCCCTTAGGTGGGGTGCAGAACTTACTCTGAAACATACATGCTATGTTCCCGTTGTCAACTTCTGTCTGCAATTGCATTAATAAATTAATGATTGATTTACTTAAAGATATTGTTTGATTGCTGATTTCACCAATAAGAAAATGATTGACAAGGAACAAGAAACCAACCCCGACACTGTCTTAGTGTGTTTGGACCATGGTAGTTTGTTGGTGATGTGGACACCAAGGAACTTGAGGCTCTCAACCTGTTCCACTACAGCCCTGTCGATGAGAATGGGGACGTGCTCGGTTCTCATTTTCCTGTAGTCCACAATCATCTCCTTAGTCTTGATCATGTTGAGGGAGACGTTGTTGTCCTGGCACCATAAGGCCAGGTCTCTGACCTCCTCCCTATAGGCTGTCTCGTCGTTGTCGGTGATCAGGCCTATCACTGTTATTATGAAGGAAAAATACATCTGTTTAACTTTGTAAACTAAAGGTGTGTTTAGAATTATTTTTGTTGTATTAATGCTATTTAATCTCTCCTCAGACTAATATTATTCTGTTTGTCCTGTGGGTACCTTTGCCACTGTTCCACCCCTTGTGTATTGCGCTGACTTGATGATGGTGTTGGAGTCGTGCCTGGCCATGCAGTCATGAACGAACAGCGAGTACAGAAGGGGACTGAGCACACACCCATGAGGGGCCCCTGTGTTGAGGATTAAAGTGGCGGATGTGTCGTTCCCTACCCTTACCAACCGGGGATGGCCCGTCAGGAAGTCCAGGATCCAGTTGCAGAGGAAGGTGTTTAGCCCCATGGTCCTTAGCTTAGTGATGAGCTTTGAGGGCACTATGGTGTTGAATGATGAGCTGTAGTCAATGAATAGCATTCTCACATAGGTCCTTTTGTCCAGGTGGGAAAGGGCAGTGTTGAGTTCAATAGAGATCTATGGATCTGTTGGGGCGTTATGCCAATTGGAGTGGGTCTAGGGTTTCTGGGATAATGGTGTTGATGTGAGTACACGGAGTACACATCCTGTTAATCCATCTGGCCCTGCGGCCTTGTGAATGTTGAACTGTTTAAAGGTCTTACTCACATCGGCTAAGAAGAGTGTGATCACACAGTTGTCCGGAACAGCTTGTGCTCTCATGCATGTCTCAGTGTTACTTGCCTTGAAGTGAGCATAGAAGTAATTTAGGTCATCTGGTAGGTTCGTGTCACTGGGCAGCTCGCGGCTGTGCTTCCCTTTGTAGTCTGTAATAGTTTGCAAGCCCTGCCACATCCGATGAGCGTCGGGGCCGGTGTAGTACAATTCAAAGTTAGTCCTATATTGACGCTTTGCCTGTTTGATGGTTTGTCAGAGGGTATAGCAGGATTTCTTATAAGCTTCCGGATTAGAGTCCTGCTCCTTGAAAGTGGCAGCTCTACCCTTTAGCTCAGTGCGGATGTTGCCTGTAATCCATGGTTTCTGGTTGGGGTATGTACGTACGGTCACTGTTTGGATGACGCCATCGATGCACTTATTGATGAAGCCAGTGACTGATGTGGTGTACTCCTCAATGGCATCAGAAGAAACCCGGAACATATTCCAGTCTGTGCTAGCAAAACTGTCCTGTAGCTTAGAATCTGCTTCATCTGACCACTTTCTTACTGACCGAGTCACTGGTGGTTCCTGCTTTAGTTTTTGCTTTTTAGCAGGATTCAGGAGGATATTATTATGGTCATATTTGCCAAATGGAGGGCGAGGGAGAGCTTTGTACACATCTCTGTGTGTAGAGTAAAGGTGGTCTAGAGTTTTTTCCCTCTGGTTGTACATTTAACATGCTGGTAGAGATAAGGTAGAACGGATATGAATTTCCCTGCATTAAAGTCCCCGGCCACTAGGAGTGTCGCCTCTGGAAGAGCGTTTTACTGTTTGCTTATGACCGTATACAGCTCATTGAGTGCAGTCTTAGTGCCAGCATCAGTTTGCGGTGGTATATAGACAGCTACGAAAAATATAGATGTAAACTCTCTTGGTAAATATTGTGGTCTACAGCTTATCATGAGATACTCATGAGATACAAAACCTTGAGACTTCCTTATATTTCGTGCACCAGCTGTTGTTTACAAATATACATAGGCCTGCCGCCCCTTGTCTTACCAGAGGTCGCTGTTCTATCCTGCCGAAAAAGCTTAAAACCTGCCAGCTGAATGTTAATCATGTCATCGTTCAGCCACGACTCGGTGAAACATATGATATTACAGTTTTTAATGTCCCGTTGGTAGGATATACGTGCTCGTAGTTCGTCTATTTTGTTATCGATTATCTCCGTCTTTTCCTCCTGCGAATGATTGGGATGAGGGCCTTGTCTGGTGTCTGGAGTAAATCCTTCCCGTCCGACTCATTGAAGAAGAAGGATTCCTCCAGTACGGGAGTAGTCGCTGCCCTGATATCAAGAATGTCACGCCCTGGCCTTAGTTATCTTTGTTTTCTTTATTATTTTAGTTAGGTCAGGGTGTGACATGGGGGATGTATGTGTTTTGTATAGTCTAGGGGTTTTGTATGTTTATGGGGCAGTGTCTAGTCTAGGTGTTTGTATGTCTATGGCTGCCTAGATTGGTTCTCAATTAGAGGCAGCTGTTGATCATTGTCTCTGATTGGGAACCATATTTAGGCAGCCATATTCATTGGGTATTTCGTGGGTTATTGTCTATGTCTATGTCATTACGTAAGTTGCCTGTGTCTGCACTTGTCGTAGTATAGCTTCACGTTCGTTTGTTGTTTTGTAAGTCTGTTTAAGTATTCTTCGTTACGTTATAATAAATAGAAGAATGTATTTATATCACGCTGCGCCTTGGTCCTCCTCTCTTCCACCATACGACGATCGTGACAAAGAAGCTCTTTTCGGTCATAAGACACGGTGGCAGAAACATTATGGCAGAAACATTATGTTCAAAATACGTTACAAATAACGTGAAAAAACATACATAATAGCACAATTGGTTCCGGGATTGTAAAACGGCAGCCGTCTCCTTCGGCACCATTATAATGGACCAATATGACATCTCACAGTCTGTCTGACACCATCATATGAGGGTGAATCATTCAAAACATGATCACTATGGCTGAAGACAAGTTCAAAAACATTTGATGTGACTGTTTTATGTAATGTATCAATTAATTTCCCTTTCTTTTACCAGGTACAGTACACAAACCACCTGGCCATGCTAGGAAGGAGGAACAGATGCAGCCTTTGAGTCATAATAGTCATAATAGAAGATATCTCCATTTACACCAGTCACGCAACAACTACATAACAAGGCTGGGTTTCTGTACAGCACTCTGAGATATCAGCTGATGTAAGGCAATATAAATAAATTTGATTTGATTTGATTGTTCTGTAATGTATTGATACAGACTATACAACATTATACAATGTATGGCCCAGGATTGTGGCTTCCCTGTAGGATACTGTGAGACGTACTGCACAGCATAGTGGAGGAAAGCATTGTTATGATTATAGCTGCATATTAAATCAGGATAATCTGATTGTTTTGCAGACACGAGCACTAGATGAACGTCACACAATGTACCACTTCCTCCAGATCACACCGGGTCCAACATAACTACAACGAGACTGGTCTTTTATGAAATAGCCAATGGGCTTGTTGTCATTCAATGTTCTATTAAAGGTCTAACGGATGTATGTGTCTAAACTAATGTCCTATGTGTCATTTAAAGGTCATTTTACTCAAAGGACTGTGTTAGCTACAGCACATACACACAGTGGATAAAACATTAGAAACAGCTTCCTAATATTGAGTTGCCTCAATTCATCAGGGCACGGACTCTACAAGGTGTCGAAAGCCCTCCACAGGGATGCTGGCCCATGTTGACAACGCTTCCCATGGTTGTGTCAAGTTGGCTGGATGTCCTTTGGGTGGGGGACCATTCTTGATACACACGGGGAAACTGTTGAGACTGAAAAACCCAGCAGTGTTGCAGTTCTTGACACACTCAAACTGGTGCGCCTGGCACCTACTACCATACCCTGTTCAAAGGCACTTAAATCTTTTGTCTTGCCCATTCACCCTCTGAATGGCACACATACACAATCCATGTCTCAATTCTCTCAAGGCTTAAAAATCCTTCTTCACCCTGTCTCCTCTGCTTCATCTACACTGATTGAAGTGGATATAACAAGTGACATCAATAAGGGATCATAGCTTTCACCTGGATTCACCTGGTCAGTCTATGTCATGGAATGTTTTGTACTCTCAGTGTTTGTCTTTATTACAGGAAGTAATTTATGTATGCATGTCTATGTACATGTACCGTACATGATGTGTGTAGGTGGCCCATGTTCTTTCCTCTGCCCTCTATATGTGGGCGGAAGCGTGTAATTATTATTCACGAGCGAGAGAGAGAGAGAGAGAGAGAGAGAGAGAGAGAGAGAGAGAGAGAGAGAGAAAGGGTCCTCAGATTCTCTCCTGATTTCAGTCGGATGACAAATTTGCAAACACAAAAGCAGGACGTTTTCTCGCTTAAAGAGATAGTTCTGCAGTCTATGGACAAGGTATGACAGCAATCCATGCTTTGGTTTAGTTTCCCTTTCCACATGCTAATGTTTTAGCATTCGTGGCACAAATCCCATTCAAGTCATGGGACCGTTATTATAATTTTTCGCTGCATCAGGTTAAAACGTTAGCATGTGGATGTGCCAGAGAAACTCAACCAACTCATGGATTGCTGTCATACCTTGTCCATAGACTGCTTACAGGGAAAGGAAACCAATGTGTCATTTTGTATTTCGAGTGAACTATCCCTCAACCTAAAATGCTAAATGCGTCTCTTTGTGAGGGGAAGGGAATTGTCCCAGAGGATGAGGACCGTCTGAGGCAGCAGGGAACATGATTGATGAGTGAAATTGGTCTTCTATGGAGTCTGCCTTTGTCTCTTTAGGGGATAATAAACTGTAATCAGATAGCCGTAAACTGCAAATAGTTTGCTTGACCTCGAGACCACTATGGACGATGGGTGTGATGCATTGACATGTAACAGCTCTTAATATATCTTGCTACAGTGGTATTCCCTGGTGTTTTCTCTTCAGGGTTCAGCCATGAGGGCAAGACTGAGTAGAGTAGATCTTTTTGTAATCATTGTGTCATTGATTGAATGCACCTGTACTATAGGTTTTCCATCAAGACTGTCCAAGTTGTTACTGCACATCAACGTTAGCGGTGGCGGTGGCGGCGGCGGCGGCAAGCGATCTCTATTCTGTCACACCCCTCCCTCTAAAGATAAGGAACGTTCAGTTCAAGCTTTAATATTTCAACAGTCTTAGTTAAGAAAAAGTGATGAAGTGGCTCTGTGCAAATTCTACTACTTAGCAATTAAGAGCGCCAGCTGACAGCACAGAGGTATTGAACCCACAACCCTGACAACAAAGTTCACAACTACTGTCTTAGCAGAACAGGTGTGTTTGGTAGTGACAACACAACAACAGGTAGTAAGAGATTTACCATTACCATGTATATATATAACAACTATGGATAAATGTCAGCATTCTGACATATTTCTAATGAGATGTCTGCAGCAACATAATCCCATCAACATTTTCTCCCTGAATGTACACCTCAGATATCTGTGTTTTTTTCAAATCAAAACGTATTCTTCATTTCAGCCAAGCAGAAGATCTGTAGCTCATATGCAAACAACTATTGTGGCCATCCCCAAAATAGACGACGAACACGACACAGCTGCACAATAGCAATGATTATTAAATTCGCTCTCCCACAAAGAATGAACTCTGCCTCGCTGACAGACAAAACAACATGAACATTCATCAATGCCAATAAAAACACAATGCAAGTTATCCCCAATGGCCCAGCATGGAGCACATGTGACCTGCAGAGGAATGTTTCTTACCTGTAACAGATAGTTCTGTAGTTCTTCTCACCACGAAGCTGCCAAACTGTAATTCACACGTGTAATTTCCAATGTCATCTTCACGCACCTCCCGGATAGAGAGAGTATCTCTTCTCCTTACAATGCTTTGTCTCCACTGCTTTGGCTTGCATTCCTTCAATTCAAATAGAGAGAAGGCACATGAATGTAAAACAACACGAAGAAACAGAAAAGCAGTATACAGTTGGACTTAGATTACACTTTTTACAACATACAATGTAGACATGTAGAAAAAATGGACGCCTGACGAAATGCATCGAACCATTCCAAACTTCAAACATCTCTTTGATCACAAATGCTTTCTCATCTTGTATTTAGTGTTGTTGTAATGAGTTCCTGTTTTTGGCAAGACGAGTGATCTATTATACAACATTATATCACTAAGTTCCCACTAGAAGAACAATGTATGGGGTTGAAGCAGTTAATTTTGGTGGGAATAAACCCAGAGGAGGAACGAGGCCCTTGGAAAAGGGAACTTGTGCCACACAAACTCATTCACCCACAGCAGGAAAACTGGAATACCGTGGGTTGGTTCCACCTGCGCTCGCGGGTCTCCCAGAATTCAATCAGCTCCGCTTCCAGAGACAGAGCAAATAACTAGAATATTCTAGGGCCACAGTCATTATCCATGTTTTAATTTGATTCACTGGGAAACTGAAGAAGCACTGTGGCCATCTAATCCGACATTCATATAGTTTTGATGAATTGGCCCCTGGCCTCCGTCGGCTACTCCGTCAGTCTGCTGTTACACTGTGGGCAGGCGACCGGGGCCGGTGAGGGCCACTGGTCGACTCAGATAGCCAGACTTCTGACTCTGAGGACCCCCTCCAGACGGTTTGAGTCTCATGAAAAACAAATGACATCTCAGGGGGTGCTCTGCAGAGTGGCTGTGAGTTATGGGTGGATAAATCTACCTACTGTCATCAAGCAAGCACATAGGCTGCTAGACAATACATACAAGTATGCTTAGACTAAAATAATAATATATAAAAAAAAAAAAAATGTATCTCTCATTTTTTCATACAGTTTTGATTATATGCTGATAAATATAAGTATCACATTTGATAAAAGACGCATAGCAGCGGTTTCCCAGACACATACTAGGCCTAATCCTGGGCCAAAAAGCAGGCTCAGTGGAGAACTGCCTTCATTTGTATCCTTGAAACTGCCTCTATAGCATTCAATCTGAAATAAGTTACAGACATAATGTTATAGTGGACTCTTACCTTGTACCATACTATCTCTGGCTCCTTCCCCGGCTGTACATAATCCTCAATGTCCGGACAGGTGATATCTTTACTTTTGCTTAACTCTGCCTTCTCGAAGTACCTCATTTTGGAGTTGTAGCAGAGGTCTGTGTCGTTCTCCGCCACTGTCAGTGACATGGACACTTTCATACAATATGTGGAATTCCTGCAAAACACAAGTGAACAAATCAATAAGTTTAATCATTTTTGCAGAACATTCTTCTCTCACGCCACTATCACTATATGTTGACAGGTATTGATACAGTATACATTTGATGAAACTGTAATAAACTGTAATAAAGCCCTTTTGTGGGGAAAAAGTAATTCTGCTTGGCTGGGCCTGGCTCCCCAGTGGGAGGGCGTATGGCTGTGCCCCTGCCTAGTCATGGGAAATCCATAGATTAGGGCCAAATGAATGTATTTCAATTGACTGATTTCCTTATATATACTGCAACTCAGTAAAAGTCGTTTATATTTTGGTCCAGTATACCTTTGGAAAGTAAATGCAGATACTTTTCTAACGGATATAAACATTCTTAACTCATTAAGCTTTTAGAGTCAGCCCTACTTGTTTGATCTAAACCATTGACACTCAGATACAGTGAGCCATCTGGTTTGGGGGGAGAATATGGGAAAGTTTGACATTCTACTCTCTCGTCAACGTGAAAAATCATCTCTTCACCTCCATTCAGCCGTGGCTGGTTGTCCGTTCATACAGAGCTGCATTGTGTTTTCTCACCCATCCAGGAGGAATGTAAATGATGCGGGAGAGATGAACCTGGCTATCACAAATGATCGATGGCAACGACAAAAGAAAAGTGGTGAAAACGGAGGTGGAAGGGAGACGAGGGCTAATGCAGAACGGCAGTTCTGAAAGTCAACAGCAGTGAAGATTGACTGAGCCTTTTGTTTCGACGCGTTATGCAGATACAGCGCAAGCTAGCAGAAAATTACTTGCCAGAATTGATATTTTGTAACTGGTCAGACCTGATAGAGAAAAGCCTATCAGCTCAGAGGACTACAGCTGTGACTGTAATGCATAGTATATAGTTGAGAAAGCTGTGAGGGTATAATGTAAATGCCAGGTCTGGCAACCCAGTCATGTACAACACTATGGCCCCATACTGTGTGGTACAATTTCACTGTGCTCAGTCTAATAATCACTCTGTGTTGAATCTGTACAACTGTTCAATAACAATTGGCCCACACCAGCAGGAACTCCAGTAGCATGCTCACATGAATGAGCAGGGAGTTTGAGTCGGTTGCAGTATACCCTTCCACAGCCATAGTAATACATCAGTCATCACACCTGGTTGAGGTTTTCTATGGCTAGGTAAACAGGTTCATGTTTGGCCTTTGACTCCAGATGAGTGATTCTTAGGCAAGGATCCATGGATTTTTGGAATCAATGGACAGAGGTATTGAGTGTGCAGGGAATTCAATACAATGTCGGAGGGAAAAGCCAGCCTAATGTGATCAATGAGCTCAATCAGTGTGACCTTTGATCCGTCTCTGCATCTATAGCTAATAAGATTGTCTCCACTCACGACTATCATCAGTAGCTGTGTAGCCTAGTTCTTCAAGAGGGTAAGCACTGTATCAATTGGCCCATAATATCAAATCCTTCTGGTCTACAGATTTCAACAAATGACAACATTTAGGAAAACCTCATTGGGTAATTTCAGGGGCGCAAGCTGGTAACACAGATTTGAGGCTGAACCAACAACCAATTATAAACAAGTGGAATCCTTCTATAATTGCCACGGCATTAGCGCAGCCTCGCAGATTAGCAAGCAGTAAGCAAAGGCCCGGTCGGTCCATAGTCAGACACACCCTCTACTGGGCACCGCGGTCTGTCCGATTAAGTCTGCCCATTTTATGAAGCGGAGGATGCAAATGCGACATGATGTGGAGATTATCCCAGACAACTTGCACCAGATGGACACCTGTGCAAATGAGATCCCCCGGGTCCGCTCCCCCTGTTAAATATTCTGGGCAGTGCTGATAAACTCGCCCGGTGGGAGAGAGAGAGAGAATAGTGTCAGCCTGGCTGTTGAGTGATCGATGGCCCGGGCCAACACTTTGTCCTACGATGTCTTTCCAACGGTTCACATCCGTCACACTGCCTTTTAAGCAAGAGAGCCAGGAGGATGGAGAACAGTACCGCTTTGTTTTCAGTCAGTAGCACTATCTATACTGTATATTCATGAACAATGTGGCCAGGACAAACACACCGCTTTCAGTCCACTGTACATCAATTACTGTATACTCATAACTAAATGTCTACTAGACAGGAAGTATAGGCTTCTGTATACTGCAGTGGTTCCCAACTCCGGTCCTCCAGTAGCCCCATTAGCACACATTTTTGTTGTAGACCCGGACAAAAACACCTGGTTCAACTTGTCAAGGGCTTGATGATTAGTTGACAAGTAGAAACAGGTGTGCTTGTCGAGGGCCACAACAAAAACATGTACTGTACTGTACTGGGTCCTTGAGGACCGGAGTTGGGAAACACTGGCATAGTGCATACTAAAGTATTCAGCTGAGTATACTTTTGGATATATTGGTTATACCAAGGTAATACCACAATATTAATGACAGCATGTCTGGCGAGAGGCTGCTGTGCAATGTCAAGGCAATGACAGACAGATACCATGCAGTTCATATTAGAGTGGAGAACACCTTGGCTGACAGTTTGCACACAGAGAGCCGGAGGGCAAATGGAGGATTTGTTTCCATAATAGAAATGGTTGTTGCAATATGCGACAGGGAAGGAGGTCATGGCTAGAAGGGATACATTTTTTTGTGATATTGACGGCAAAAGTAGTTTTTTGGGCATTTTAGATAACCCTTTACCTAAACTTAACCTAATTCTCCTAACCTGCTATGTAAATTCCCTTAACCTGCTACTTAAGTTCTCCTGACCTACTACAAAAAGTCAATTCTGACAAAAGCTGTATCTCATCTAGTCAAATCCAGGGTAGGATTAATGGATGGTAGGTCAACGATGAACTGACTACCTCACCTTATTAAAATAATGATTGTTGGATCAGTATAGTACAGCCACTTTTTACAAATAGGTCAAAAAGACCTATTTGGGGTGTAATGTAAAACAGTACCATTGTGGATAAACTATTCCCCGCTCTTGCTTGCTCTCATGTCAAAAACAATTCATAATTTTTAGGACAAGGTCATTATTTCAGGAGCTTGATAAATTATTAATCACACATTATTGTAATTGAAATCAGATACCAAGGGCCCATCTTGGCAAAACCAACTTGGTAAAATCATTACATCCATTCTTAAT
>NW_024061100.1:25000-42500 GCF_016432855.1 Salvelinus namaycush | reverse complement strand
GCGGGGGCACAGGTTAGTTGAGGTAGTATGTACATGTAGGTAGAGTTAATTAACGTGACTATGCATAGATAACAATAGAGAGGTGCAGTGGTGTGGAGAGGGGAGGGGGGAGTGGGGGCCAATACAAATAGTCTGGGTAGCCATTTGACTAGATGTTCAGGAGTCTTATGGCTTGGGGGTAGAAGCTGTTTATAAGCCTCTTGGACATAGACTTGGCACTCCGGTACCCCTTGCCGTGTGGTAGCAGAGAGAACAGTCTATGACTAGGGTGGCTGGAGTCTTTGACAATTTTTAGGGCCTTCCTCTGACACCGCCTAGTATAGAGGTCCTGGATGGCAGGAAGCTTGGCTCCAGTGATGTACTGGGACGTTCGCACTACCCTCTGTGGTGCCTTGCGGTCGGAGGCCGAGCAGTAGCCACACCAGGCAGTGATGCAACCAGTCAGGATGCTCTCGATGGTGCAGCTGTAGAACCTTTGAGGATCTGAGGACCAATGCCAAATCTTTTCAGTCTCCTGAGGGGGAATAGGTTTTGTCGTGCCCGCTTCACGACTGTCATGGTGTGCTCGGACCATGTTAGTTTGTTGGTGATGTGGACACCAAGGAACTTGAGGCTCTCAACCTGCTCCACTGCAGCCCTGTCAATGAGAATGGGTGGCGTGCTTGGTCCTCTTTTTCCTGTAGTCCACAATCATCTCCTTAGTCTTGATCACGTTGAGGGAGAGGTTATCGTCCTGGCACCACACGACCAGGTCTGACCTCCTCCCTATAGGCTGTCTCGTTGTTGTCGGTGATCAGGCCTACCACTGTTGTGTCATCTGCAAATTTAATGATGGTGTTGGAGTCGTGCCTGGCTGTGCAGTCATGAGTGAACAGGGAGTACAGAAGGGGGCTGAGCACGCACCCTTGAGGGGCCCCCATGTTGAGGATCAGCGTGGCGGAAGTGTTGTTACCTACCCTTATCCACTGGGAATCGGCGCATCAGGAAGTCTAGGATCCAGTTGCAGAGGGAGATGTTTAGTCCCAGGGTCCTTAGCTTATTGATGAGCTTTGACAGCACTATGGTGTTGAACGTTGAGCTGTAGTCAATGAATAGCATTCTCACTTAGGTGTTCCTTTTGTCCAGGTGGAAAGGGCACTGTGGAGTGCAATAGAGACTGCATCATCTGTGGATCTGTTGGGGCGGTATGCAAATTGGAGTGGGTCTAGGGTTTCTGGGATGATGGTGTTGATGTGAGCCATGACCAGCCTGTCAAAGCACTTCATGGCTACAGACGTGAGTGCTACAGGTCAGGAGTCATTTAGGCAGGTTACCTTAGTGTTCTTGGACACAGGCATTATGATGGTCTGCTTAAAACATGTTGGTATTACAGACTCGGACAGGGAGAGGTTGAAGATGTCAGTGAAGACACTTGCTAGTTGGTCAGCGCATGCTCACAGTACATGTCCTGGTAATCCGTCTGGCCCTGCGGCCTTGTGAATGTTGACCTGTATAAAGGTCATACTCACATTGGCTTCGGAGAGCGTGATCACACAGTCTCCGGTACAGCTGGTGCTCTCATGCATGTTTCAGTGTTATTTGCCTTAAGCGAGCATAGAAGTAGTTTAGCTCATCCGGTAGGCTCGTGTCACTGGGCAGCTCTCGGCTGTGCTTCCCTTTGTAGTCTGTATTGGTTTACCACATCCGACAAGCGTCAGAGCCGGTGTAGTACGATTCAATCTTAGTCCTGTATTGAAGCTTTGCCTGTTTGATGGTTCGTCGGAGGGCATAACGGGATTTCTTTTAAGCTTCCAGGTTAGAGTCCCACTCTTTGAAAGCGGCAGCTCTAGCCTTTATCTCAGTGCAGATGCTGCCTGCAATTCTTGCCTTCTGGTTTGGGTATGTACGTACGGTCACTGTGGGGACGACGTCATCGATGCACTTATTGATGAAGCCAATGATAGATGTGATGTATTCCTCAATGCCATTGGAGTAATCCCAGAACATGTCTCCTGCTCCCCCCTGGTTAACGTGGCTCCTGGTCCTCTCTGGTTAACGTATCTCCTTGTCTATCCTGGTTAACCTGTCTCCTGATCCTCGCTCGTTAACGTGTCTCCTGATCTTCACTGGTTAACGTGTCTCCTGGTCCTCCCTAGTTAACGTATCTCCTTGTCCACCCAGGTTAACCTATCTCCTGGTCCTCCCTAGTTAACGTATCTCCTTGTCCACCCTGGTTAACCTGTCTCCTGATCCTCACTGGTTAACGTGTCTCCTGATCCTCACTGGTTAACGTGTCTCCTGGTCCTCCCTGGTTAACGTGTCTCCTGGTCCTCCCTGGTTAACGTGTCTCCTTGTCCACCCTGGTTAACCTGTCTCCTGATTCTCGCTGGTTAACGTGTCTCCTGATCCTCACTGGTTAATGTGTCTCCTGGTCCTCCCTGGTTAATGTGTCTCCTGATCCTCGCTGGTTAACGTGTCTCCTGATCTTCACTGGTTAACGTGTCTCCTGGTCCTCCCTAGTTAACGTATCTCCTTGTCCACCCAGATTAACCTGTCTCCTGGTCCTCCCTAGTTAACGTATCTCCTTGTCCACCCTGGTTAACCTGTCTCCTGATCCTCACTGGTTAACGTGTCTCCTGGTCCTCCCTAGTTAACGTATCTCCTTGTCCACCCTGGTTAACCTGTCTCCTGGTCCTCCCTAGTTAACGTATCTCCTTGTCCACCCTGGTTAACCTGTCTCCTGATCCTCGCTGGTTAACGTGTCTCCTGATCCTCACTGGTTAATGTGTCTCCTGATCCTCGCTGGTTAACGTGTCTCCTTGTCCCCCCTGGTTAACTTGTCTCCTGATCCTCCCTGGTTAACGTGTCTCCTGGTCCTCCCTGGTTAACGTGTCTCCTGATCCTCCCTGGTTAACGTGTCTCCTGGTCCTCCCTGGTTAACGTGTCTCCTGGTCCTCCCTGGTTAACGTGTCTCCTGGTCCTCCCTGGTTAACGTGTCTCCTGGTCCTCCCTGGTTAACGTGTCTCCTGATCCTCCCTGGTTAACGTGTCTCCTGATCCTCCCTGGTTAACGTGTCTCCTGGTCCTCCCTGGTTAATGCGTCTTCTGGTCCTCCATGGTTAACGTATCTCCTGGTCCTCCCTGGTTAACGTGTCTCCTGGTCCTCCCTGGTTAACGTGTCTCCTGGTCCTCCCTGGTTAACGTGTGCTGCCTGCCTGGCTGCATGGTCTTTTTTCCCCTATCATATGGCTGAATTAGAGCTGATTTCAAACACAGATTGAAGACACATTACGTCCCTGTCAGCTGTAGGCTCTGAGCACAGCACAGGCAGGCTGGCGGGCCCGGTTTCCTTTTACATTGGTGCCCTCTGACTTCTCTTAGTGCAGCCGAGCATATGCATCATGGGCTGGAGCTCAGAGCAACACACACACATAGAGCAACACACACACACACGCACGCACACACACACACACACACACACACACACACACACACACACACACACACACACACACACACACACACACACACACACACACACACACACACACACACACACACACACACACACACACACACACACACACTCAAGGCATACCTGGAATACACAGTTTAACATCATATAGAGCAGCATCACAGTGGAAGAGATGGAAGATATACTATTAGAGAGATCTGGAGGAGAGAGACGGAGAGAGATGGAGATAGAGACTGCGGGGGAGAGAGGTGAGGGTTGAAGGGTTGTGGGGTCCCTGAGGGGAATAGAGATGAGGGTTGAAAGGTTGTGGAGACACTGAGGGGAGAAAGATAAGGGTTGAAAGGTTATGCAGACACTGAGGGGGAGGGAGATAAGGGTTGAAAGGTTGTGGGATCATTGGGTTGCTACATGTGTGTTCTGAAGGACTAAAACAACATGCATATATCTGCCTCATAATTAGTGTTCATCATACACTCTCCACTGACATCTGGTGAAAAGGCTAGATGTACACTGTACATACATGACTGACAGGCTTCATCCGCTTGACATAACAATACATACAGCGTTTCTAATCATCAAAGTAACAGTGTTTGCCCTGAAATGAAAAGATGAAAATAAAAATGTAGGTGAAGAAAACCACCCAGAGTGTAAGAGAGAAATGAAAGGCTGTAGCAACACAGATCAAAGTGTGATAGAGACTTTTCGAAGTAAGACATTCTGCTGGCGTGGTTTATAAGATACAGCAATGACTCCTTCCATCCATGCTCTGCTTAAAGACCCTGATCCTAATCTCTTTCTCCCTACAACCACAACGTTCCTCTTTTGTCTCCCTCACTGTGCCCACTGCCTAATCTAAATTCAATATGTTAACATGTGCGAGTGCCTTGGTATATAGGAAAATGCAAAGCTGAGTCCAAAGGAGCGCTGCAGTGTTGTGATGGTTGGGTCCGAAAAGAGGGGAGGAACTATACGTCTATATATCTCCATAATGACAGTGCACCCTATTGTTGGGATCTGTTCATTCCATTTCCATATTTTACTATGTGTGTCAACACAGCAACAATATCTACCACATTATTGTACAGCAGGGGGTAACTTAATGAGAAATGATGAGGAGTTTAAAAGTGTGTATAATGTGTCTGGGATTGGTGTCATTTGGGGACAGTGATATGTTGAATAGATAAACACTGAAAGGAACATCTCTCAGAATCAAAGGGTGATTTTAAGTCTAAGCCAAATCGCAGGTTGATTCTATATACAGCAGTTCTATACATTTAAGAACATTTCCATTGAAGTATTGAACCTGAAACAGAGGAAGTTGAGTAGAACATTGTATAGGCCACTACAGACATTGGATTTCTTTCTCTTTAAGGTACAGTAGGTTTTCCCAGCTCTAACTGGCCGGCACTTTGCTCACCACTAAAAACGACCTACAATGAAGCGAACTAATGAGCCATTCAATAAAAGACGCCCTTAACCTAAGAGGTTAATAAGTTATTACTATATAATTATTAATACACAATACTGTAACACGATTTCTCTTTTCACTACCACAGGCTGCACAGCCAGACAGCAGCAATGCAACGTGACAAGGAAGTGAACGTTTATTGACTTGGAAAGCAATCCAGTGAAATGTTCTCTTTAGGGATAGCTACAGAGAAAAAGAAAAGGCTTGTTCACAATTGCAAACCTTCCTTTTCGGTTTTCTTTTCATTGTATGAATAAAATGGCAAACTTCCAACAGATACAAAAATGGCAGAGATATTCCAATGTTAATGTCTAGTGTTAATAATATGTTTCAGAAGTCAATCTGTTGATCAGAAAAGCATGGAGCGTTGCAGTATGTTAGCATGTAGAGTACTTGGTAACAGATTTGGACGAAATGAATCCTCCAGATTAATTAAGATAACATGTTTCCTTATGTCCAACATATGGAAGGGAACAAAATCCGCCTCATCACAGGTAGGGCAATGTGAAGATACGTCTCACAGAAACACACATGCCATGTTTGAGAGCCAAGGATTTCTACCTGGGAAACATAATGTCGCTGTCGGTTGAAAACTTTGTAACTCCATTTTATGCAAACCAGTAACTCCCCTCAATGTCCTCTGGATCAAATGAAGATCCTACATCTGTAGAGCTGTGATATGCAATTTAGTGCTATTAAATGAATGTGATATTTGATAGTTTTTTAAGTGCAGTGTGGGAATCGGCTATCTTCCTCCCAACATGGCTGGGTTTCAGTACCTATCCTAGCCCTGGTCGTTTACATAGCAGTTGTGGTAAAACAGTGAGGGAGTGGAGTAAGGACAGTCATGACTCTAGGACCAAGAAAATGTATTTTAGTTAACGGGAAAATATTTCCAGAAAAGTTTCTGTTTTGGAGAGAAGAGGTTTTAATCAGACAGCAACGATAAGGTATGTGCACTCTCCAGACAATCAATAACATAAATTCTTCAATTGAACAATTCAATTAAAGCACATTGATGGAATTAAAACCAGTGGGAGTGCATCCAGAAGCATCCTGTCAAAACCCTAGAGAAAAACCTCTTTCCTCTTCCGACGATTCCTACGGACCTGGAGATTGGTAAAGGTTGACGGCACGCAGTGTCAAAGAACATAACAATGGGATTATTTCTTATGATTATAGCAGAGTAAGTGTTGCCCCCAATTGGTGTAAACAGTTGTGACTAGCTACAAAGCAACACACTCATCCAAATCAAATCTCCTGGCTCGACTATTTCGGCTTGATTACACAATAACCCCACGGTGAGTGATCGTGTTCCTCCTCAGGCATCGGCTACACAGCCATGCTCGCTGGCTAACTGCCTGCCTGTGTTCCCTCTCTGAGCCATGCTCCCTGGCTAACTGCCTGCCTGTGTTAACTCTATGAGCCATGCTCCCTGGCTAACTGCCTGCCTGTGTTCCCTCTCTGAGCCATGCTCCCTGGCTAACTGCCTGCCTGTGTTCCCTCTCTGAGCCATGCTCCCTGGCTAACTGCCTGCCTGTGTTCCCTCTCTGAGCCATGCTCCCTGGCTGCGCTGCAAAGGGGAGGTTAGCTAGGGGAATGCAAGTGTTACCACTGCTGAACGGCAGGGCAAATTCTTTCAGCTGAATTGAGGCTAAGAAGGAGAGAGGTCACACTGACTGTGCTAGTGGTGTATGTGTGTGTGTGTGTGTGTGTGTGTGTGTGTGTGTGTGTGTGTGTGTGTGTGTGTGTGTGTGTGTGTGTGTGTGTGTGTGTGTGTGTGTGTGTGTGTGTGTGTGTGTGTGTGTGTGTGTGTGGCAGGCAGAACCAGGGCAAACACAGCATTGGGAGTTTTTTTTATAGACCTCAAAGCCTTTATTAAAGGCACAGCTCAATCAAAACACAGAAACAACTTGATTTTCATGAGCTTCCACAATCTTTCCAAAGTTGTGGGGAAACCATTCATCAGGTTTAACAGTATTTGGAAAAAGAAGTGGCTCTGAAAGAATATGTTGGATAGACAATGGTTCCTCTTCCAGTTGAGCCAAGCAGCCTTTCTGAGCTGAAAATGCAGGATGTTATGGTCTTCTAAGTCAAGACACCTGCTCTGACCTTCCCACTCACCTGGGTACCAACAACCTTCACAGGAATGAAACCCTCTCTTCTATCAATATGACCTAGGAAGCCAGAAACTTTACAACATTATGGAACTCATAAATGATAATGTTGTCCTCCGACGGGTGTCTTTATTCGACAAGGGGAGGAGGTACATTATCTCTCCTTTTCTGTCTCTCTACACCTCTCTTGTTTCCTCCACCACCATTTCTCGGCTGTGAATAACTGTCCATCTTCATATCTTTCCTCCCTCGCTCCAGACTCCATAGATGGTGCGTTAAAGAACAGGAGTTGAGAAGCCTAAGAGTAATGGGTCTGCCAATGACACTTAATACCTTATTGTCCCCCGGAGAAATACAAACAAAAAAAACTTAAGCATGTTAAGTGAGGGAGGGCCTCTAACAGTGTGGACCCAGGTCCAACTCTCTTCTGGCTGGGGATTAGAGAATTCATTAGTAATCTGCAGGGGAGGACTTTAAAGCAGCTTGATTTATGTGCATAGGTTGCAGAAACTCCTCTCCCCCACTCTTTTACCACAACTGCTATGTAAACAACCAGGAATAGGATACGTACAGAAACCCGGCCATTTTGGAAGGAAGATAACCAATTTCCACAATGCACTTAAACAACTATCAGATAAGATAGCAGTTATATTTAATAGCACTGAATTGCTCTAGGTTGACTAGATATAACAGAACACCTGACCTCAATACACAGGAACATAACAGAACAACTGACCTCAATACACAGGAACATAACAGAACAACTGACCTCAATACACAGGAACATAACAGAACAACTGACCTCAATACACAGGAACATAACAGAACAACTGACCTCAATACACAGGAACATAACAGAACAACTGACCTCAATACACAGGAACATAACAGAACAACTGACCTCAATACACAGGAACATAACAGAACAACTGACCTCAATACACAGGAACATAACAGAACAACTGACCTCAATACACAGGAACATAACAAAACAACTGACCTCAATACACAGGACTAACAACTGACCTCAATACACAGGAACATAACAACTGACCTCAATACACAGGAATAGTGTCCAACGTCTTGGAGCTCGGTGGGTCTAAACCAGATAGCGTCCTCCTCCTTGTTCATTCTGATGCCGTCGAAAGAGATAGGCTCCTCAAAGTCTCCGTGTCCTGTACTTTTATACCACATAAGGCTTAGTCCCACACTCTGGGAGTGGGTGTAGTTCGCTCTGATGTATCCATAGAATAAAGCACATTTAATCCGCACCGGTTCCCCCAAAAGCACTTTGTATTTCAAGTAGTCCACTGACCAATCCGTGCAGTCGTCCACTGAGGAGAAAGGAGAGAGAGAAAGGTAGATTAATAGGACTGTCATAAGAGCGTCATAAAAGTGTTATAATGACACGATATAAGCACATTTGTTTCCTAACACAGGAAAACAAACTGAAATATGCTGATCATTGAAATGGTATGTGGCGCTGGGAAGTGGGATCAGAGTCAAATAAATTACTGGCCTTAGTTAAGTCTCTATGTGCATTGCCAGTATTGATTTGACCATCATGAATCAGGAAGTAATAATTGCCCTCACTACAATTGTTTACAGTAGCATTTTCATCTCAAAGTGGCAACACTTCCAACCAATCACCCCTCTCTAAGCTATTTCCACCACACAGGAACAGTAGAAAAGATGCAGACAGAATGGAACACATATAAGAAGAGGATAGAGTAGTAGCTGTGGTTGCCGGGGCCTACAGCTGTCTGCTCACCCAGCCGTGCCAGAGCACTAGCACCAGCTGTGACCTAGTCAGAGCCGGGGCAGCGAGAGCCAATGGGAGGGCAGAGTTAGGAGTAAACACACGACCACGCGCACCCGGAACGAGGAGCCAGGAGCACAGACAGGGGTGTAAAATCCAAAAACATGGATGGCATCACCACCAGACCGTGGAGGCACTGTCTTCTGAGAAACTCAATACTAAAAAGTATTGCCTCTGTATTTAAGCGGTATGAAGCATTTTCTGCCATATTACCCTTATTGTATGATAATATCAGACTTCCCAATGCATAATTCATCCTCTCTCCAGACATGCACACATACTACATCCAGATGTATTAGTCTGTATTATAGACTCCTTAACATCAATCTAACATAATGATTACATACAGGCCCAGTTGTCAGAGCCATCCATTTCCATCCTAATGGACAACTCAGGACACTCATTCACATTAAACTGCAATAGAAAACAATAGAATATCTCAGCGTACACATTGAACTGCCTTCAGTGTCCTCTTTCAATACCACAAATGTCAATGTTCAGGGAAGAAATGAAAAATCCCTTCCTGATATTGGCTAGCTACAGGTAGAGGCTGGGGGTCACTGAAGGTTTATCACCATTATGATATCTCATATAGTAGTCACTGACCACCAGCCAATCATATCATATCATATCCCCATTAGGTACCTCATCAATTGGAAAATACCTGAATTGATTCGGTTGGTTTGCATATTTATTTTGGATCGGTGGGGTGTCTGTCTGTCACTCACACAGCTGCCTACCTCAAGGAGCACTGAGGGGATGAAACAAGAGTTCCAGGGGCCCCCAGCCATACACACACCAAAACACACACACTCACACACACACACACACACACACACACACACACATGGATGCACGTACACTGTGAAAATGCTGTAGAGATCAGAGTTCAGCATCTCAGCCAGTGGAGGCTCCTCAGAGGAGGAATTTCCTTTAATTTCCTTTAAAATAGTGAAACATTTAAAAAGTTATCCTTTTTAGATAAAACTATACTAAATATATTTGCATGTCACCAAAGCATTGATTAGAACACACTGTTTTGCAATGAAGGTCTACAGTAGCCTCAACAGCACTCTGTAGGGTAGCACCATGGTGTAGCCGGAGGACAGCTAGCTTCTGTCCTCCTCTGGGTACATTGACTTCAACACAAAACCTAGGAGGCGCATGGTTCTCACCCCCTTCCATAGACTTACACAGTAATTATGACAACTTCTGCAGGACGTCCTACAACCTATCAGAGCTCTCGCAGCATAAACTGACATGATGTCCACCCAATCAAATGATCAGAGAATGAATCTAGTACTGAAAGCATAAGCTACAACTAGCTAGCACTGCAGTGCATTTAAAGTGTGGTGAGTAGTTCACTCAAAGAGAGAAAAATACAATAGTTTAACAGTTTTTAATAAATTAATTCCTTCCAAAATTAAGAACAAGCGAGAGAGCGCTAGCTATATTTCATAGTAAATATTTGTTTCACTTTCAATTACTTAGCTAGCATCGAATGCAGCTAGATAGTTTAGCATACTCAAACACCTGGCTCAAACAGAGAGGGATGCTATGTTGACGAGCTGACTATGGCTATCCAACACTGGAACTCTTACAAGTCAAGGTAAGCTTTTAGTTTAATTAATTTATTGCTGACAGGGACCACCGGTGTAACTGCTAAACTGCTTGCTGCTGACTGTACACTGTACTGCATGATTGTATCGTGGTTCTAGTAGCTAAACTCAGCAAAAAAAGAAACGTCATCTCACTGTCAACTGCATTTATTTTCAGCAAACTTAACATGTGTAAATATTTGTATGAACATAGCAAGATTCAACAACTGACACATAAACACATAAACTGTACAAGTTCCATAAACATGTGATTAACATAAATGTAATAATGTGTCCCTGAACAAAGGGGGGGGGGGGGGGTCAAAATCAAAAGTACCAGTCAGTATCTGGTGTGGCCACCAGCTGAATTAAGTACTGCAGTGCATCTCCTCCTCATGGACTGCACCAGATTTGCCAGTTCTTGCTGTGAGATGTTACCCCACTCTTCCACCAAGGCACCTGCAAGTTCCCAGTCTTTTCTGGCGGGAATGGTCCTAACCCTCACCCTCCGATCCAGTAGGTCCGAGACGTTCTCAATGGGATTGAGATCGGGCTCTTCACTGGCCATGGCAGAACACTGACATTTCTGTCTTGTAGGAAATCACGCACAAAACGAGCAGTATGGCTGGTGGTATTGTCATGCTGGAGGGTCATGTCAGGATGAGCCTGCAGGAAGGGTACCACATGAGGGAGGAGGAGGTCTTCCCTGTAACGTACAGCGTTGAGATTGCCTGCAATGACAACAAGCTCAGTCCGATGATGCTGTGACACACAGGCCCAGACCATGACGGACCCTCCACCTCCAAATCGATCCCGCTCCAGAGTACAGATCTCGGTGTAACGCTCATTCTTTCGACGATAAACGCAAATCCGACCATCACCCCTGGTGAGACAAAACCGCGACTCGTCAGTGAAGAGCACTTTTTGCCAGTCCTGTCTGGTCCAGCGACAGTGGGTTTGTGCCCATAGGCGACGTTGTTGTCGGTGATGTCTGGTGAGGACCTGCCTTACAGCAGGCCTACAAGCCCTCAGTCCAGCCTCTCTCAGCCTATTGTGGACAGTCTGAGTACTGATGGAGGGATTATGTGTTCCTGGTGTAACTCGGGCAGTTGTTGTTGCCATCCTGTACCTGTCCCGCAGGTGTGATATTAGGATGTACCGATCCTGTGCAGGTGTTGTTATACGTGGTCTGCCATTGCGAGGACGATCAGCTGTCCGTCCTGTCTCCCTGTAGCGCTGTCTTAGGCATCTCACAGTACGGACATTGCAATTTATTGCCCTGGCCACATCTGCAGTCCTCATGACTCCTTGCAGCATGCCCTAGGCACGTTCACGCAGATGAGCAGGGACCCTGGGCATCTTTCTTTTGGTGTTTTTCAGAGTCAGTAGAAAGGCTTCTTTAGTGTCCTAAGTTTTCATAACTGTGACCTTAATTGCCTACCGTCTGTAAACTGTTAGTGTCTTAACGACCGTTCCACAGGTGCGTGTTCATTAATTGTTTATGGTTCATTGAACAAGCATGGGAAACAGTGTTTAAACCCTTTACAATGAAGATCTGTGAAGTTATTTTGGATTTTTACGAATTATCTTTGAAAGACAGGGTCCTGAAAAAGGGATGTTTCTTTTTTTGCTGAGTTTATGTTGATTATGACGTGACAATGATATAGGCTGTGTGTAGCGGTTAGAGGTTATGATATGAAGGTTTGGCTTGGAAAAGTTGTTTCGCCTGGTCACAGACAGCTGATGTGGTGTGCACTGAAGTCCACAAGCGAAGGGAAAAGGGGAGAGGAGGAGAGTGCGTAGATAGTTGCGAGAATAAATTATAGACGCAGCAAACTGTTTGTATGTGTCTGCTATGAAAGTGAACTGTGTTCGCGTGTGATCAGGCGTGTGATCAGGGGTGTATGCTTTTGTTGTAAAAATGTTTCTTAAACGGAAGCAAACGGAACGAAACGGGGATAAACATACCTGCATGTGTCCAATAGAAACTCTTGTTTGCAGCTGGACTAATGATTACACCCTATATCAGCTAGATGCAGACAAGAGTGTGCAACTCGGTAATGAATGTGTCCCTGTCTGTCACCTTGATTACTAAAAATTATCTCAACCTGTGCACCTACTGTACGTTGTAAACTTTCATTCATATGCTAGTTTGTAGCAACCTCATGATGGGTACAGGGAACATTAGAGTATCACATAGTAGCCTAGTGGTTAAGAGTGTTGTGCCAGTAACTGAAAGGTCGCTGGATCCAATCCCGAGCCGTCTAGGTGAAAAATCTGTCGATGTGCCCTTGAGCAAGGCACTTAACCCTAATTGCTCCTGTAAGTCGCTCTGGATAAGAGCGTCTGCTAAATTACTAAACATTTAAATGTAACCTAAACCTATCGATGTTACATCGAGCTGGGAGAATGGAATATGAATGACAGTCATCCAACATGCTGTAATAGAAATAAGGCCACGCTCATGAAAAAATTATAATCCTCCCTCATCTTAAATACCACTGATCTCATCTCAGTTATCCCTCCATCTTGTGCAATCCATTCCTCCCTCGTCTTAAATACCACTGATCTCATCTCAGTTATCCCTCCATCTTGTGCAATCCATTCCTCCCTCGTCTTAAATACCACTGATCTCATCTCAGTTATCCCTCCATCTTGTGCAATCCATTCCTCCCTCGTCTTAAATACCACTGATCTCATCTCAGTTATCCCTCCATCTTGTGCAATCCATTCCTCCCTCGCCTTAAATACCACTGATCTCATCTCAGTTATCCCTCCATCTTGTGCAATCCATTCCTCCCTCGTCTTAAACACCTCTGATCTCATCTCAGTTATCCCTCCATCTTGTGCAATCCATTCCTCCCTCGTCTTAAATACCACTGATCTCATCTCAGTTATCCCTCCATCTTGTGCAATCCATTCCTCCCTCGTCTTAAATACCACTGATCTCATCTCAGTTATCCCTCCATCTTGTGCAATCCATTCCTCCCTTGCCTTAAATACCACTGATCTCATCTCAGTTATCCCTCCATCTTGTGCAATCCATTCCTCCCTTGCCTTAAATACCACTGATCTCATCTCAGTTATCCCTCCATCTTGTGCAATCCATTCCTCCCTTGCCTTAAATACCACTGATCTCATCTCAGTTATCCCTCCATCTTGTGCAATCCATTCCTCCATCATTCACGCGCTCTCGTTTCAACCGTCTATATCTTCCCCCCATTAAAACAGCTGGCTAGCACAGCTGCTGAGCACTCAACAGGCTTGGCTAATTGTGTCTTCATTAATGTTTTATTTACAAGAAACAACTCTGCAGCTAATTAACGGGGGGGGGGGGGGGGGGGGGATGGGTTGTCCTATAATTCATCCATGCCAGAGAGGGAGAGTGAGAGTGAGAGTGAGAGAGTGAGAGTGAGAGTGAAAGTGAGAAAGAGATTAAAAATAACTCGCATTTCATGAAAGCAGACACTGGATAAGCATCAATATGGCTTTTGAAACGACCATAGATTTCACAGTGGAGTTCAACTGAAATCTACATCTCTATGTGTTAGTCTGTAGAGATGCTCTTCAAGTAGAGATCCAACCCCAAGCCACTTGAGACTGAAGAGCAGGTAGCTAGATGATAGTGATGTAACGGTACCAGATATTAACAGGAAGGCTGCAGTCTACAGGTCGTTCTGGGTATAGGGGGACCTTCCGCAGCATGACTTACAAAAGTGCTACTTTCCTCCCCCTGTTGCCATGGGAACCCAGGGACTAACCTTGCTAATCAGCGACTGACTAATTAAGCGTCGTTTGAGCACTGTGGCAATCTGTAACTAAAACAAGAAATCACAAAGACGGTTTGGCATTAATTAAAAGCTAATTGCGAGAAGTCTTCTTTAGAGAACAATCTCTACCAGTCTTTCATGCACTCACAGAGTCAGTCACACAACAACTCATTTTGCATTTGGATCTTTTCATCCAATTAGAGGTTTAAATGATGAATAAACAGTCATTACTGAAAGTGAGAACTTATGAATAGTCACAGAACTGCTATACTTCGTTTTGATTCCTGGCTATGTGTCCACTAATGGCTATGTGTCCTGGCTATGTGTCCACTAATGGCTATGTGTCCTGGCTATGTGTCCACTAAGGGCTATGTGTCCTGGCTATGTGTACACTAGAACACTGGAACATTGGACATCTAATGCCTTTTCTCCACCACTGCCTCTCTTTCTCTCCTATCAGCCCAGATTAAACACAGACCATTATGGCTACATTCACTCATTTTTACAGCTCGGCGTGTCTTCGCTCGTCTCTCCCTCCACGTAGATAAAAGTCTCCAAGAATGATGTCCTCTGTCAACTAGACTCCTGCAGTGTGAATGGATTCTCAGGTGCAGAATGGGAGCTGTCTCTAGTCCTACTGCTGTTTCCTCGTCTGAAAGGTGTTTGGGTGAAAAAGGAGAAGCACTTTGGTTGTCAACTTCTGATTTATCAAAATAACACGGCACATTTACATGCACTGTATACAGCATTATGAGTGGCAAAAGTCAAATAAAACAGCTTTGTATTTTAGAGGAAAGTTATCGACTCCAAATGATCCGGTTTGGCTTCGTCTGAAAATATCACATTTCCAAGTCTGTATTAATATGGACAGAAGGTAGTCAAGTTCTCAATCGGTTCAAAAAATACAAAATTAGTAATAGTAAAAACATCCAATAGATTTTTCAGTTGAATACCGCCATATTGAAAATGTCAACAGTTTAATTGAGTATCTACAGCAGAGAGGATGAGAGAGATTGGAAATATATTTTCCCTCTTCAAAGTGTATCCATTCAATCAAACTATTTTCATGGAAATATTCAACATAGAAAGTAGTAGCTGAGTGAGGAGAACGCTCTGTCTCTGTTTCTCTCTGTCTCTCTGTCTCTCTCTCTCTCTCTTTCTCTCTCTCTCTCTCTCTCTTTCTCTCTCTCTCCCTCTTTCTCTCTCTCTGTCACGACTACCTCGAATCAGCCGTTTCAGACATGATGGGAGGAGAGCAGGGTTATTGTTCATTTCAGTTAGTGAAGAGAAATTATGGGTAATCTGTTGGCAGAAAAAAAACACAGTGCTCAGCTTGATTGAACTCAATTAACATGTCCCTGCTTACAACAGCTTCTACAGAGCCTGGAACACGAGCGGTGAGGGAGCAGGCCCGTTAACTACTAAACAATAACTACACTGACTGACTGGCTGGCTGGCTGAATGGCTGACTGACTGACTGACTGGCTGGCTGGCTGGCTGGCTGACTGACTGGCTGGCTGGTTCGAATCCAGGCTGTATCACAATCGGCCGTGATTGGGAGTCCCATAAGGCGGCCCACAATTGGCCCAGCATCGTCTGGGTTTAGCCGG
Source organism: Salvelinus namaycush (assembly GCF_016432855.1). Classification (NCBI taxonomy): domain Eukaryota; kingdom Metazoa; phylum Chordata; class Actinopteri; order Salmoniformes; family Salmonidae; genus Salvelinus; species Salvelinus namaycush. Next base: position 26,665 of record NW_024061100.1, on the reverse strand, counting down.
TGTAGACCGTCATTGTAAATAAAAATGTGTTCTTAACTGACTTGCCTAGTACAACAACATTTTTTTTTTACTGGAAGCAGAATATACTCAGAGTCAAAGTACCAGGTCAAATACAGAGTAGCAGGGCCAGGTGACACATGGTGCTGACAGTAAACATGGATAGTATAGACCTGTAGACACATAGACATGTAGACACGGTTGACCGTTTAAATGGGCTTCTTGCCTCAGCCTCAGACTATAAACACTTAATGTTATGTCATTTTCCTCACAGCCAGACATATTTTATGGTCACCGCAGGCTGCCTATGTTCTCCATATGTGTTCTACTGCTCGTTAAAACAAGCTAACAGGTCTGTGGGAGGTACAGTCATCGTCTGTAACATGGGTCGGACCTTCACTTAAGGATGTCCTCTACCTCTGCAGTGTGTGGAAGCCATAGAAATAGGATAACTAGAGTGGGCATCCCCATTCAAGTCCATGTAATTCTACGTCTATAGTGGAAGCTTGTAGGGTCACCATGTTTAGACCGATACACTGGGCACAGCACAACAATAACTTGTCTATAACAATTTCTGTATCACTATAGTAGTGGATACATTTTACATCTGTTCACAGGAAACCTCCATTCAATCACAAAGCTAGACATGAAGGGAGGCCCAGACAGACACAGCCTACACTATTGGAACAGAAGCAACAGCCAGTCTCTGAGGTTGTCAATTCATATGCAGCCATTTCCCAACGATAAAAGCGTGACATTTAGAGAGTGAGATGCTAAACAATAATGACACAGGCAATAACATAACATATTCATCCCTTTCTAACTAGAATAAGTCACTTACTGCATACTTACATTTACATCATGTGTTCTCTCAATGTCGCTCTACTTCATACAGACGCACACGCGCACACACATACACATACATACACACACACACACACACCACGCACACCACACACACACACACACACACACACACACACACACACACACACACACACACACACACACACACACACACACACACACACACACACACACACACACACACACACGCACACACGCACGCACACACAAACACCCCTCACACACACACACGCCGGTAATCCTTTTCCCATGGAGTGATGTGATCATGGCTGGCCACGGCCCAGGAAGAGGGAACTGACTCTACTTCCCAGTCAGTTTCCTAGGTGGAGGAGAGGCCCTCACTAATCCTGACCACTAATCCACCTTGTGGAAACGCTGCTGCAGCAGAGTGCCTCTCAATGAAGAGGGAAAGGTGTGTGATGTGTGGAGAAGGTAACCTTTCTACCAGGCCTGCAGGAGATGACCTGGCTGATCGAAGCTCCTCTGGCGGTCCAAAAGCAATGAATACGTCCCAAATGGCAGTAGTGCTAAATGGAGTGCACTAGACAGGGAATAGGGTGCCATTTGGGACACAAGCAGTGTTTCATCATGAACATGTTCCAGAGTCATGAACCAAACCAATCATCCGTGGCCATCTGCACTACACACATCTGGCGCTTTCAAGGGCCACTAGGAATACACATGGGCCCTGCGGGGGACGTGTAAACTGGTTTCATTCTCAGCCAATCAGAAGCCACGTGGCGCACCGGTGGCCTTTTTCAGTCCGGTGATTGGCACAGGGTTGTCACCTGATTATGCTGC
>NW_024061100.1:0-20000 GCF_016432855.1 Salvelinus namaycush | reverse complement strand
TTTCCAATAAAACCCACCTGGAGAAAGACGGGAGAAAAAAAACACAAAGAAAAAAAGGAAGGAAAATTTAAATGGAAATCTTGGCAAAATGTTACTGACATTTGCATATAATTCATTTACTAGGCTTTACTACTTAAAGTGGCCGGTGGGCTGGGAAGCAGGAGAGCTCCTGCTACAATGGGAGTCAGACTAGAGGAGGGGAGATTCATATGGAGGGATGAGAGGAGTGAATTACCAGGGGATATAGTCATTGATCATGTTGCAGGGGCAAAACAGGCAGGGACGATTGTTGTTGTTGCCTCTGCGCCACTTATTTAGACAACTTCACAATGTTCCCAAACAGCAACAAGGCAGACAACAGGACGAATGCCAAATAATGCCACTCAGAGTGAAGCTGGCAGCTGCTTAACAAAACACACCTCAAACCATTGCCTTTGTCAAATAGTGTACTTGCCCCATTTACAAAATCTCCATTAGCTTCAAAAGGCATTTGAGAACAACTGTACGAGCCAAGTTACAAAGTGGATTTAACAAACACAATGCTTTCCTGCTGAAATTAGAAATGAGCTATAGGCCTATCCATGCAGGTTGGGACGAGGAAGGAAATTGATGTATTTGTTTCAGAGCTATTTAGAATGGCTCTCATTAAGTAATTGCACCCTCAGCAAGGCAGGACTGCATAATGAAGTTGGCTAGGCTGGTGCAGGAGATGGGAGCTGCTTTCTACAACACAGCCAGCCCCCACCAAGCAAAACTACATACCAACATTCCCCTCATATTCATAAAGGGCTTGGAATCAGATCCAAATACAGTAAGGAATGTTGTCTCTGTAGTACCTCAGCAAGGGTCATTATAATATATTCACCTCAGTGCCATGTTGGGTCAATACCGCACAGAAACAGACAGAGCAGTGTTGCTTCCAATAGAATGTGGCTCCTCAGTTCTAGTCATTGCAGACTGTAGCAAATTAAAGTCGTAGACTAAAAAAGGCTCATTTTAACGACTTCAAATGGACTCCAAATGAACAGAAACCCAATTTCCCCTGTTGAGCTGTGAACGGATGACACTGTGTCATTCAGACAATTTAGGAGTAAGATTTTTCATTATCATCAACAAAAGTACATTTTGGTAAAGGCGAAAAGCACGGCCTTGTCACACAGGTACCAATACCTGAATTGCCATGCATTTCTATGCCCAAAACACCTATTTCTGTAATAGATTGAACATAGACCACAGCCTCTTCCATTTCAGTCCATTTCAGTGATTCCAGTCTGTTTCAGCATGAAGGCCTTTCCTCTGGCTTTCTCCTGCTGATGTTAGCCAACCTGTCAGCCTCTTTAATCTCCCACGGAGGATATATAGCCACTGAAATGTCATCTTACCGTTTCTGAGTATGTTTACACACTGTGCTGGATCAACCTTTGCTAATTTGACAAGCCATTATCATATTCCTCCCAAAGCCAGCCAGTAATTAATCCAGTGGATGGAAAGACGAAATGAAAAACCTTTACTGCCTTCAGCACTGTCGTCATACCAATTCAACTCTGCAATATCTCTGTTTGCTATCAGCGCATGCGCACACACACACGCACACGCACACACGCACACACACACACACGCGCACACACACACACACACGCACGCACGCACGCACACAGAGAGAGAGAGAGAGAGAGAGAGAGAGAGAGAGAGAGAGAGAGAGAGAGAGATTACGTGTGAAAGAGAGAGATCCTCGTTCGTTCATCTCCTCCAGTAGCTGTGCATATTAATGCAGCAGTACTGCAATGTCACGTCCTCCCGTCCATGAACCAGCAGCAGCTAGCTAGCCAGCCAGCCACCCAACCAGCCAGCCAGCCACCCAACCAGACAGCCAGCCAGCCACCCAGCCAGCCACCAAACCAGGCAGCCACCCAGCCAGCCACCAAACCAGACAGACAGCCAGCCAGCCAAGGTCACCTGGGATTACAAAGTGAGTCCATGACTAAACAGCGTGGGGGGTTAAGTAGGACACCCTCCATTTCAGCCGAGCCCCCCGCTCAGTTCAGAACGCATAGAAAATCCCTAATAAATGAGAGCCTTCATGCATTCCATGAGAGACTGTGTTGTAGGCAGCTGCATTTATGAATTCTGATTAGATGCAGAAGAAGATTCCATAGCCAGGTTTCGATGACGTGGCTGTTTCTGTGTCTCTGTGTGTGTGTCTGTCTCTCTTTCTCTCTGGGAGAGAGGGGGAAGAAGTTAAGGAAACCAATCCCGGCATTCCTCAGAATTAGAAGGGGTTATGTTAATGAAAAGCTTCTTCTTCTTCTCCCTCCTTTGCTGTTAAACCAGCTGTGTCGTTAACGGTCTATTTTAGTGCAGCGTATTACATTAGTACTCTCAGCCTCCCAGCCTCCCTCCTGCTCATCAGAGCACTCAGGTCAGGATAATATACCCACACGTGTCATAAGGCATTGTGGTAGGGGCTGCTGGAAGGAGCAGATGGTGACAGACCATATGGCCCTGAGCTTACAGCAGTGCTGTGAGAAAGCCTAAGACACACACTCACACACAAAAGCACAAAGGTACACACACACTATATAATACACACACACAGACACGAGCACATCTCTGCCACCGAAGGAAGCAGGCAGGCCCGCACGCACATAGACAGCCACACACACACCCACACACACGCCCAGACACACACACACTATGTGAGCATTGTCATTAGCTCTGTGCTCAGCAGTAGGGAGGTATCATTCTATCTGTGCCCACAGTCTACCGGGGACTTTTCTAGATATACGTCTGCTCGCCAGGCACCGGCACAATTTATTTTACATATTGATCTCAACCTAATGGACGCAGTAAAAAGTGAGTTTAAAGGTTGGGAGTGGCCTTTATAAATCCTTCATAAGACCATCTATTCCCCATTTAGGAACCGCTAATACCAAACAAGATCATGTACGACCGGTAGGCAGTGTTTTCCAATAGACGGATGGAAAACTTTATTTGTTTTGAATTAGTCTGGGTGTTGTTCAGCAAGGCCCATATAAGGGCCAGACAGGAAATGTAGCATGACACAGGAAACAGGAAGCTTTGTAAGGAACAAGAAGTAATATGTGCTGCATCTCAAGTGTGTTGATTTATTTTCATATTCTATTGACCTTACAACGAGATACATTTTGAGAAAGGCCTCGCTGAGCTCTGTAGGAAATAAAAAGTAGGACTGAAGATCTTCTTTGGTTTAGGGGTCATTGGAAGTCATATGAGACCAACAGGCTCGATTCGGTCTCATGTAGCAAAATTTGAAATTGTGTTTTTTACATTGGATAAAAGTAGAGACTCAGAGCTAGAAAATTGTATATCATACACTAGTGTTGAGCAACAATGGGAAAGTCATTCTGCTTTGAAAGTTGACCAACTTGTAACATCACTTTTCAGAAAAGGGACCCCTTGAATGTTTTTCACACCCTCTTAAGCGCTAGCCCCACCCATCTCTTTAAGGATTCACATGCGAGGCCATGTGCTAAACAGAGTGAGTACGGTAGTGTACTGAACAAGACTTCAAGACTAAAGGCTGGTTTATACGACGTCTATCGACATGTCTGTATACAGTTGTCGCAGTGACATCAATAACATTCTATTGTCGTCCGACATCAAACTTGATGTTGTCGTTATGAAAAAGTATAAACACAAAAACGACAGGCTGCATGACTTCAGCAGCCTTTTGGTCCAAAATAGCATAACTGATGTATTTGACGAGGAGGATCAAGGCACTCTTCATAGTACTGGGCAACTACACTTTTACAGAGTGATGCTAAGACTGAGTGATGCTAAAACGTGTCAAACAAAAACTTATGATTGCAAAGTTTATCAAACCATATAACTCTATGCACAAGGCCTACTTTTAACAATTTCCACAGAACAGTGCAGATGCAAAGTTCGGTGACAGAATAACGGTTTGTGCTATTTGTGCTGTCATTCTGTTAGCAAACTTTGCGTCTGCACAGCACTTCAATTAAATTTGTTTTTGTGTTGTTTTTTGGGGGGCAATTGTTAAAAGTATTCCTTGCGCAATCATTTATTTTGTTTGACACATTTTAAAGTGAAAAATCTGAGTCTCAGCATTACTCTGTTAACATGGAATTGCCCAATTGACAATGTTTTTTTCTGGCCCTGGCATGTTCAGTGAAAAGTATTTTCAAGTGAAGCCTTTCAGCATAGCCTTCATCAGTTTGAAAACGGGGGGCCTATTGTTCAATCACAGGGCCAGCTCCAGGTATAAACAACATAAGCCCCCGTGTTTTTGCATGAAACGTGTAATACATTTGCTAAATGTTCTTTCCGCACCATGGCAGAATGTGTAGAACTGCAGAAAACGTGCTTTAAAAATGTAAAATGTTCCCTACGCCCCATGACAAAATGTGAAAAATTGCAGGAAATTTACTTTAAAAACTAAATGTTTAGGTTTTAAGGCTCCCAAAAGTCTAGAGCCAGCCCTGTTCAAACTGTAACGGCAGTCTAAGTCGTCCTCCTCATCAGACGAGGAGAGGCGAGAAGGATCGGAGGACCAATGTACAGCGTGGTAAGTTTCCATGATTTAATAACACGAAAACTAGACAAAATACAAAACAACAAACGAACCAACCGTCATAGTCCCGTGTGGCACAAACACTGACACAGGAAACAACCACCCACAAAATCCCAACACAAAACAAGCCACCTATATATGATTCTCAATCAGGGACAACGATCGACAGCTGCCTCTGATTGAGAACCATATTAGGCCGAACACAGAAACAGACAAACTAGACACACAACATAGAATGCCCACCCAGCTCACGTCCTGACCAACACTAAAACAAGCAAAACACATAAGCACTATGGTCAGGACGTGACACAAACACACATGACATGTTGAATAAGATGTTCTATCAACTACAGTATGGTCTGAATAGATTCATAATACTTTATGCCATGTGTCTAAAATAAGGTCCTGTATCAGGCAGATAATAATGAGAGTGTTTCAATTTATTTTGTTATCACATGAACCTTGTAAACAGCTTCTAGAGATCAGCGCTTGACGAGCATAGTAGCCTTTTCTGTAATGACTTATTTTTCATTGGGATTAATCTGCCTCGCGGTATTTTCCCACAGATAATTAACTGAAACTTTCATCTTGCTTATTAAATGGCATGTTCATTAACTGATTTGTGGCATCCACTAAGAAAAGACTCTGTTTCAGTTGATGAAAATAAACGGGTAAATTAAGACAACCACCAGAAAGCAATCAACTGAAGCTTAAGGTTTTTTCTGATGTGACAGTAATCAAGGTACACAGAGAGGATCCTGGGTAATTAGATAGAAACAGACAATCATGAAGGGATCACATGCAGGTCTCAGATTATTGTTCTCTCTCTCTCTCATATACCTTACTATTTATCTGATCTTATACCTCAGTGGATGAATTATCTATCCCCCTTGCTTGTCCAAAACCCAATATCGGATAATGCAGAACTGCTGTCAAGAGAGCAGACATATTTTAAAGAGAATTGCCATATTTCCCATCAGCGCATCCATTCACAGCAGCCAGACTATCTTTAAATCATCTGTTTTGAGTTTTGAGGACTTTGCAAGTCTAGCAATGTGCATCTCAATGGCAATTCTGTGTATAGTGTTACTAGAGCTACCACAGATACAGTGAGCTCAAAAATTATTGGGACAGTGACAATTTTTGTTGTTTTTTTGGCTCTGTACTCCAGAATTTGAAATTACACAATGACTATGAGGTTAAAGTTCAGACTGTCAGCTTTAATTTTAGGGAAATTTCGTCCGTATCGTGTGAACCGTTTAGAGTACAGCACTTTTTGTTCATAGTCCCCCAATTTTAAGGGACCAAAATAATTCACTTATTGTGTATTAAAGTAGTAAAACGTTACATATTTGGTCCCATATTCCTAGCAGACAATGACTACATCAAGCTAGAGACTCTACAAACTTGTTGGATGCATTTGATGTTTGTTTTGTTTGTGTTTCAGATTATTTTGTGCCAAAATATAAATGAAAGGTTAATAACGTAATATGTCATTTTAGAGTCACTTTATTGTAAATAAGAATAGATGTAAGGGGTGCGTACTGGCGGCAGAGAAGTCACACGCAGGAGAGCAAAAACTGTGTTTCCAACGGCGCAGTTTAACAATAAAAACCCATCGGAAAACAGAACAATCAATAAATGGGTACATAACCCGACGCACACCAGACATAACGTGCACAAGCACTTACAATAAACAATACCGGACAAGGACATGGGTACAGAGGGTTAAATACACAACATGTAATTGATGGAATTTGAACCAGGTGTGTGGGCAGACAAGACAAAACAAATGGAAAATTAAAGGTGGATCGGCGATGGCTAGAAGACCGGTGACGTCGACCGCCGAACGTCGCCCAAACAAGGAGAGGGACCGACTTCGGAGGAAGTTGTGACAATAGAATATGTTTCTGAACTCTTCTATATCAATGTGGATGTTACCATGACTATGGATAATCCTGAATGAATTGTGAATAATGACGAGTAAGAAAGTTACAGAGGCATAAATATTAAACCCCCCCAAAACATGCTAACCTCACCTGTTATTAAAATGGTGAGAGGTTAGCATGTCTTGGGTATATGATATTTGTGCATACCTTTCTCACTCATCATTATTACAGTATTATTGAATTACAGTAGTTGTATTACATTAGATCTATTACAGTAGGTGTATTAGAGGAGATACTATTACAGTAGATACTGTATTACAGCAGATACTGTATTACAATAGCTCTATTAGAGTAGATGTATTACAGTAGATGTATTAGAGGAGATACTATTACAGTATATTTGTATTATAGTATATTCTGTATTACAATAGATCTATTACAGTAGATGTATAACAATATACAGTTGAAGTCAGAAGTTTACATTCAACTCAGTTTTTCACAATTCCTGACATTTAATCCTAGTAAATATTCCCTGTTTTAGGTCAGTTAGGATCACCACTTTACTTTAAGAATGTGAAATGTCAGAATAATAGTAGAGAGAATGATTTATACTTTCATCACATTCCCAGTGGGTCAGAAGTTTACATACACTAAATTAGTATTTGGTACCATTGCCTTTAAATTGGTTAACTTGGGTCAAATGTTTCGGATAGCCTTCCACAAGCTTCCCACAATAAGTTGGGTGAATGTTGGCCCATTCCTCCTGACAGAGCTGGTGTAACTGACTCATGTTTGTAGGCCTCCTTGCTCGCACACGCTTTTTCAGTTCTGCCCACACATTTTCTATAGGATTGAGGTCAGGGCTTGGTGATGGCCACTCAAATACCTTGACCTTGTTGTCCTTAAGCCATTTTGCCACAACTTTGGAAGTATGCTTGGGGTCATTGTCCATTTGGAAGACCCATTTGCGACCAAGCTTTAACTTCCTGACTGATGTATTGAGATGTTGCTTCAATATATCCACATAATTTTCCTACCTCATGATGCCATCTATTTTGTGAAGAGCACCATTCCCTCCTGCAGCAAAGCACCCCTGCAAAATGATGCTGCCACCCCCGTGCTTCGTGGTTGGGATGGTGTTCTTCAGCTTGCAAGCCTCCCCCTTTTTCCTCCAAACATAATGATGGTCATTATGGCCAAATAGTTCTATTTTTATTTCATCAGACCAGAGGACATTTCTCCAAAAAGTACGATCTTTGTCCCCAAGTGCAGTTGCAAACCGTAGTCTTGCTTTTTTATGCCGGTTTTGGAGCAGTGGCTTCTTCCTTGCTGAGCGGCCTTTCAGGTTATGTTGATATCGGACTCCTTTTACTGTGGATATAGCTACTTTTGTACCTGTATCCTCCAGCATCTTCACAAGGTCCTTTGCTGTTGTTCTGGGATTGATTTGCACTTTTTGCACCAAAGTACATTCATCTCTAGGAGACAGAACGCATCTCCTTCCTGAGCGGTATGACGGCTGTGTGGTCCCATGGTGTTTATACTTGCGTACTATTGTTTGTACAGATGAACATGGTACCTTCAGGCATTTGGAATTACTCCCAAGGATGAACCAGACTTGTTGAGGTCTACAATGTTTTTTCTGAGGTCTTGGCTGATTTCTTTTGATTTTCCCATGATGTCAAGCAGAGAGGCACTGAGTTTGAAGGTAATACACTGCGTTTGAAGGAAATACATCCACAGGTACACCTCCAATTGACTCAAATTATGTCAATTAGCCTATCAGAAGCTTCTAAAGCCATGACATCATTGTCTGGAATTTTCCAAGCTGTTTAAAAGCACAGTCAACTTAGTGTATATAAACTTCTGACCCACTGGAATTGTGATATAATGAATTATAAGTTAAATAATCTGTCTGTAAACAATTGTTGGAAAAATGACTTGTGTCATGCACAAAGTAGATGTCCTAACCGACTTACCAAAACTATAGTTTGTTAACAAGAAATTTGTGGAGTTGTTGAAAAACGAGTTTTAATGACTCCAACCTAAGTGTATGTAAACTTCCGACTTCAACTGTATATATTACAGTAGATGTATTAGAGGATTTACTATTACAGTAGATGCATTACATTAGATCTATTACAGGTTAGCCAATAAGTGGCTGTGTTCTCATGTAGATATCGTTCTTTTTCTAACATGGCATTCCTTACAATAAAACTCTTATGGAGATCAGTATTCAGCTAATCTTTCCTGGCCCACAACCTTTCTACACACTGTACAGTATACGTTCCTCCCTATTTTATACCTCTCTCACCTCTCCCTCCCTCCCCCTCTCCCTCTCTCCGTTCTATTTACATATCACTTGCTGATGAGACGTTTCTCTGGTGGCACTGCTCGTCGCCCCAGAGTATTCTTGTCAGGCATCACAACACAATTCAGAGATGAGAGAGTGTTGCCTCTTAATGGGAAGATCTCCAGCCACAGGACTTTTTCCCGATTCCCAAATCCTCTCCTCTCCTTTTGTCTCCTCTCCCGTCACCTCCCCTCTTCTCCCCTCTCCTCTTGTCTCCTCTCCCGTCACCTCCCCTCCCCTCTTCTCCCCTCTCCTCTTGTCTCCTCTCCCGTCACCTCCCCTCTTCTCCCCTCTCCTCTTGTCTCCTCTCCCGTCACCTCCCCTCTTCTCCCCTCTCCTCTTGTCTCCTCTCCCGTCACCTCCCCTCTTCTCCCCTCTCCTCTTGTCTCCTCTCCTGTCACCTCCCCTCTTCTCCCCTCTCCTCTTGTCTCCTCTCCCGTCACCTCCCCTATTCTCCCCTCTCCTCTTGTCTTCTCTCCCGTCACCTCACCTCTTCTCCCCTCTCCTCTTGTCTCCTCTCCTGTCACCTCCCCTCTTCTCCCCTCTCCTCTTGTCTTCTCTCCCGTCACCTCACCTCTTCTCCCCTCTCCTCTTGTCTCCTCTCCCGTCACCTCACCTCTTCTCCCCTCTCCTCTTGTCTCCTCTCCTGTCACCTCCCCTCTTCTCCCCTCTCCTCTTGTCTCCTCTCCCGTCACCTCCCCTCTTCTCCCCTCTCCTCTTGTCTCCTCTCCCGTCACCTCCCCTCTCCTCTTGCGCGTCTTGTTTTTAAATCAAATGAATAAAAAGTAGGCCATGGGTCTCCAGGGGTGCTGATTGTTATATAACATTAGAAAAAATGCACACATCACATGTCCTTATTACAAGGGCTGGTGGGGTTTGAATGCGGGAGGGAGGGAGGGGTGGAAGAGAGCTGCCACAAATACGTATTAAAAATAACCGAGAGGGGGAAATAGTACCAAACATCGTTCAGCGTCATTTCACCAGCCGCTGCACTAAACAAGCTAGACTGGGAAAATAAACTGCCTCAGAAATCTCTCTGAGAAACCTCCACTCTCCTTCTTTTTCATCCCTCCTTTCTTCTCTAAATAACGTGTACTGTATCACAGAGCTACAGTCCCATTTCCTCCCTTTATTACGTCTGTGGAAAGCCTTCGCCGACAATAAGCATATTTTCCCCCTCCCCTCCTAATGAATAAACAAATATGATTACAGTTGAAATGATGCCGGTCGCGGCACATCGTGCCTTTCTCATCATTCATCATCAAAGGGGGAGTTTAGAATCAAACTAGCCGTGGATTACTGTAGATAGAAGTACCTAATGGAACACCTCGCTCTCATTTCCGTCGGCACTACAGATGAAAGGGACATTTTAAATTGAGTACACTATAATAAAGCTGAGCTTTTCATTTACAAGGCTAATCATTTCCTCCTTTCCTAACTGCACTTTGGTACGAAGAGTAAAGCTAGCAAATCACAATTACAATGACAATAGAGTCATCAGTCGGTTTCCTGACGGGCATTTCATGCGGCACGATTTGAAAAGAAGGAGAGGATGTGTACCACTATTATTCAGAAATCATCTGCAGAGCATGAATTATTAATAGCTGCGAGCAATGTTTTTTAACGGCTCTTGATACTCTGTTCAATTTCACAATTCCTTTTAAATGCATTAGTCTCTCTCTGTAAATCATAGCTCACATACCTGCAGGGAGACTTAGGATTGTGAGGAAAAATGTACAAGACTAGCACGGTAAATGTGTCAATTTTTACTGTAGGAATCAGCTAAATTATTTGAGACAGGAGGAGAGGAGAGTCTCAGAGAGGAAGGGAGAGAGAGAGAATGAGAGAGAGAGACACAGAGAGAGGAATATATATACAGTACCAGTCAAAAGTTTGGACACACCTACTCATTCAAGGGTTTTTCTTTATTTTTACTATTTTCTACATTGTAGAATAGTAGTGAAGACATCAAAACTATGAAATAACACATATGGAATCATGTAGCAACCAAAAAAGTGTTAAACAAATCAAAATATATTTTATATTTGAGATTCTTCAAAGTAGCCACTGTCACGTTCCTGACCTGTTTTCTGTTAGTTTTTGTATGTGTTAGTTGGTCAGGACGTGAGTTTGGGTGGGCAGTCTATGTTTTGTGTTTCTATGTTGGTTTAATGGGTACCTGATATGGTTCTCAATTAGAGGCAGGTGGTTTTCATCTCCTCTGATTGAGAATCATATTAATGTAGGTGGTGTCACATTGTTTGTTTGTGGGTGGTTGTCTCCTGTGTCTGTGTTTGTCGCGCCACACGGGACTGTTTCGGTTTGTTTGTTTGTGCGTTCATGTATGTAGTCTGTTTCCTGTTCATGCGTTCTTCACGTTATATGTAAGTTCGTTAGTTCAGGTCTGTCTACATCGTTTATTTGTTTTGTAGTTTATCAAGTGTATTTCGTTTCGTCTTCGTCTTGTTTAATAAATCATTATGTCTAACTACCACGCTGCGTTTTGGTCGAATCCCTGCTCCTCCTCTTCGGATGAAGAGGAGGAGGAAATCCGTTACAGAACCACCAACCGAACCAGGACCAAGCAGTGTGAGTTCGAGCAGAGGCCAAATAATCAGGACTCATGGACTTGGGAGGAAGTATTGGAGGGAAAAGGACACTGGGCTCATATTGGGGAATATCGCCGCGCTCGTGAGGAGATGGAAGCAGCGAGAGCCCAGGAGCGGTGGTATGAGGAGGCAGCAAGGAGACGTGGCTGGAAGCCCGCGAAGAAACCCCAAAAATTTCTTGGGGGGGGGGGGGCTAAGAGGTAGTGGGCCAAGGGCAGGTAGGAGACCTGCGCCCACTTCCCAGGCTAACCGTGGAGAGCGGGAGTACGGGCAGACACCGTGTTACGCAATAGAGCGCACGGTGTCTCCTGTACGTGTTCATAGCCCGGTGCGGGTTATTCCACCTCCCCGCACTGGTAGGGCTAGATTGAGTATTGAGCCGGATGTCATGAAGCCGGCCCTACATATCTGGCCACCAGTACGTCTCCTCGGGCCGGCTTACATGGCACCAGCCTTACGCATGGTGTCCCCGGTTCGCCTACATAGCCCGGTGCGGGTTATTCCACCTCCCCGCACTGGTCGGGCAACGGGGAGCATTCAACCAGGTAAGGTTGGGCAGGCTCGGTGCTCAAGGGAGCCAGTACCCTGCACGGTCCGGTATTTCCGGCGCCACCTTCCCGCCCCAGCCCAGTACCACCAGTGCCTACACCACGCACCAGGCTTCCAGTGCGTTTCCAGAGCCCTGTTCCTCCTCCACGCACTCTCCCTATGGTGCGTGTCTCCAGCCCAGTGCCTCCAGTTCCGGCACCACGCACTAAGCCACCTGTGCGTCTCCAGAGCCCTGTACACACTGTTCCTTCTCCCCGTACTCGTCCTGATGTGCGTGCCCTCAGCCCGGTGCCACCAGTGCCGGTACCACGCACCAGGTCCATAGTACGTTTTGAGAGTCCAGTGTGCCCTGTCCCTGCTCCCCGCACTAGCCTGAAGGTGCGTGTCCTTAGCCCGGTGCCTCCAGTTCCGGCACCACGTACCAGGCCTACAGTGCGCCTCATCCGGCCAGAGCCATCCGTCTGCCCAGTGCCATCTGAGCCATCCGTCTCCCCAGTGCCATCTGAGCCATCCGTCTCCCCAGCGCCATCTGAGCCATCCGTCTCCCCAGCGCCATCTGAGCCATCCGTCTCCCCAGCGCCATCTGAGCCATCCGTCTGCCCAGTGCCGTCTGAGCCATCCGTCTGTCCCGAGCCATTAGAGCCGCCCGTCTGTCCCGAGCCGTCAGAGCCGTTAGTCAGTCAGGAGCCGCTAGAGCCATTCGTCAGTCAGGATCTGCCAGAGCCGCCAACCAGACAGGATCTGCCAGAGCCGCCAACCAGACAGGATCTGCCAGAGCCGCCAACCAGACAGGATCTGCCAGAGCCGCCAACCAGACAGGATCTGCCAGAGCCGCCAACCAGACAGGATCTGCCAGAGCCGCCAATCAGACAGGATCTGCCAGAGCCGCCAACCAGACAGGATCTGCCAGAGCCGTCAGCTAGCCATGAGCGTCCAGAGCCGTCAGCTAGCCATGAGCGTCCAGAGCCGTCAGCCAGCCATGAGCGTCCAGAGCCGTCAGCCAGCCATGAGCGTCCAGAGCCGTCAGCCAGCCATGAGCGTCCAGAGCCGTCAGCCAGCCATGAGCGTCCAGAGCCGTCAGCCAGCCATGAGCGTCCAGAGCCGTCAGCTAGCCATGAGCGTCCAGAGCCGTCAGCCAGCCATGAGCGTCCAGAGCCGTCAGCCAGCCATGAGCGTCCAGAGCCGTCAGCGAGCCATGAGCGTCCAGAGCCGTCAGCCAGCCATGAGCGTCCAGAGCCGTCAGCCAGCCATGAGCGTCCAGAGCCGTCAGCCAGCCATGAGCGTCCAGAGCCGTCAGCCAGCCATGAGCGTCCAGAGCCGTCAGCCAGTCATGAGCGTCCAGAGCCGTCAGCCAGTCATGAGCTGCCCCTCAGCCCAGAGCTGCCATTTATCCAGAACTGCCCCTCAGTCCAGAGCTGTCTCTCTGTCCGGAGCTGCCCTTCAGTCCGGAGTTGCCCCTCTATCCTGAGCTACCTCTCTATCCTGACCTATCTCTCTGTCCTGAGCTATCTCTCTGTCCTGAGCTACCTTATCCCGGTGCTGCCCCTTGTCCCGGTGCTGCCCCTTATCTTAAGGTTACCATTTAAATTAGGTGGGTGTAATATGAGGGTGGTCATTCTGAGGGGGAGACGTAAGCTGGGATTGACTATGGTGGGGTGGGGACCTCGCCCAGAGCCTGAGCCACCACCGTGGTCAGATGCCCACCCAGACCCTCCCCTAGACTTTGTGCTGGTGCGCCCGGAGTTCGCACCTTGAGGGGGGGGTTATGTCACGTTCCTGACCTGTTTTCTGTTAGTTTTTGTATGTGTTAGTTGGTCAGGACGTGAGTTTGGGTGGGCAGTCTATGTTTTGTGTTTCTATGTTGGTTTAATGGGTACCTGATATGGTTCTCAATTAGAGGCAGGTGGTTTTCATCTCCTCTGATTGAGAATCATATTAAGGTAGGTGGTGTCACATTGTTTGTTTGTGGGTGGTTGTCTCCTGTGTCTGTGTTTGTCGCGCCACACGGGACTGTTTCGGTTTGTTTGTTTGTGCGTTCATGTATGTAGTCTGTTTCCTGTTCATGCGTTCTTCACGTTATATGTAAGTTCGTTAGTTCAGGTCTGTCTACATCGTTTATTTGTTTTGTAGTTTATCAAGTGTATTTCGTTTCGTCTTCGTCTTGTTTAATAAATCATTATGTCTAACTACCACGCTGCGTTTTGGTCGAATCCCTGCTCCTCCTCTTCGGATGAAGAGGAGGAGGAAATCCGTTACAGAACCACCAACCGAACCAGGACCAAGCAGTGTGAGTTCGAGCAGAGGCCAAATAATCAGGACTCATGGACTTGGGAGGAAGTATTGGAGGGAAAAGGACACTGGGCACATATTGGGGAATATCGCCACCCTTTGTCTTGATGACAGCTTTGCACACTCTTTGCATTCTCTCAACCAGCTTCATGAGGTAGCTACTTGGAATGCATTTAAATTAAGTTCATATGTGGAATTTCTTTCCTTCTTAATGCATTTGTGCCAATCAGTTGTGTTGTGACAAGGTAGCATTGGTATAGAGAAGATAGCCCTATTTGGTAAAAGACCAAGCCCATATTATGGAAAGAACAGCTCAAATAAGCAAAGAGAAACGACAGTCCATCATTACTTTAAAACATGAAGGTCAGTCAATACGGAACATTTCAAAAACTTTCAAAGTTTCTTCAAGTGCAGTTGTAAAAACCATCAAGCGCTATGATGGAACTGGCTCTCATGAGGACTGCCACAGGAAAGGAAGACTCAGAGTTACCTCTGCTGCTGATGATAAGTTCATTAGAGTTACCAGCCTCAGAAATTGCAGCCCAAATAAATGCTTCACAGAGTTCATGTAACAGACACATCTCAACATCAACTGTTCTGAGGAGACTGCGTGAATCAGGCCTTCATGGTCGAATTGCTGCAAAGAAATCACTACTAAAGGACACCAATTAGAAGAAGAGACTTTCTTGGAACAAGAAACATGAGCAACGAGTCTGATGAGTCCGAATTTGAGATTTTTGTCTCGAACTGCCGTGTCTTTGTGAGACGCAGAGTATGTGAACAGATGATCTCCAGTGTGGTTCCCACTGTGAAGCATGGAGGAGGAGGTGTGATGGTGTGTGGGTGCTTTGCTGGTGACATTGTCTGTGATTTATTTAGAATTCAAGCCACACTTAACCAGCATGGCTACCACAGCGATACGTCATCCCATCTGCAGCGATACGCCATCCCATCTGGTTTGCGCTTAATGGGATTATCATTTGTTTTTCAACAGGACAATGACCCAACACACCTCCAGCCTGTGTAAGGGCTATTGGATCAAGAAGAAGAGTGATAGGGTGCTGCATCAGATGACTTGGCCTCCACAATCACCCGACCTCAACACAATTGAGATGGTTTGGGATGAGTTGGACCGCAGAGTGAAGGAAAAGCAGCCAACAAGTGCTCAGCATATGTGGGAACTGGTTGAGAGAATGGCAAGAGTGTGCAAAGCTATACAATATATTTTGATTTGTTTAACACTTTTTTGGTTATTAGATGATTCCATATGTTTTATTTCATAGTTTTGATGTCTTCACTATTAATAGGTAGGTGTGTCGAGAGAGAGAGAGAGAGAGAGAGAGAGAGAGAGACAGAGAGAGAGAGAGAGAGAGACAGAGAGACAGAGAGACAGAGAGACAGACCAATAAGTCTGTCTGTACATTGTCATCCATTCTCTATACTTTAAATCTATCCTGATCACCGAAAAATAAAACATACATTTCACATGAACCTTGAATAGTCCCATAGTTATATCACAGTGAAAGTGCCTTGGGTTGAGTGGCACAAAGGTCCACATGAAGTCAGCATACCAAACCAGCTCTGTTGTTTCATGTCTCTCCCAGCTTCAACGCTAGCTCAGCCTGAAATAATTTGCTAACTTTTCCAGTGGCATTTCCACTTGCGTGAACATATGTCAGGACGAACTAGGTCACACTGTGGTGTGGAGCCAAGCTGGATTTCATCTCACATCCCTGGAAGGAGACTAGAGGGCAACATGGTAATGGCAACACACTGCAGACTGCTGGCTGCTCTGTCTCGGTCTCTGCATCTGCTGCAGAAATGCCCTCTGGAATCAGGAGTGAACAACATGTTTGAAACATTGCAGAATTTACCAGGGTTTGGAACTGGTT
The DNA here is from genome assembly GCF_016432855.1 of Salvelinus namaycush. Taxonomy (NCBI): domain Eukaryota; kingdom Metazoa; phylum Chordata; class Actinopteri; order Salmoniformes; family Salmonidae; genus Salvelinus; species Salvelinus namaycush. The sequence goes on along the minus strand of NW_024061100.1, from coordinate 3,846 downwards.
CATGGAACAGAACCAAAAACTGGAACAGAACAACATTTTTCAAGGAACAGAAACGGAACCAGGAACAAAAGTGATCCATACCGTTCCGGAACGGAACCATTATTTTAAAAGCATGGGAACCGGTTAATATTTTTTCTCGTCTCACAGAAACGCAACAAAGCGCCTATGTAAAACTCGGAAACTTATTCCAGTGTCTGCCTTAAAACTGCAAATCTTTCCCAGTGTGTGTGCGCGTGTTTATGCTACCTGCCCCTCCCCCCTCCGAAGCATAAACTACTGTACTGACGTTACAAGCATAATTCAGAACATAGGGAGAGAGATTATTATTAGCTAGAGAAGAATGGATTAACTTTTTCAATGCTAGTTAAGGATACTATAGGCCTAATTATCATGTTTCACGTTGGATTTATTACCTACAAAAAGGTAAGATGTGTTTTTAATTCTGGCGCCGCTCTACACACACAACCTTGTTAGCTAGCTAGCTCAAAGGACATTCAAAGTTCCTCCTCCCAGGTATAATTCTGTGAACTTAATTCAGATAATGCATGCAAGCCTCCTCCTCAACCCTCTCTCTGGTCATTGCTAGAAGGGATCCAGCTTTTGTCAAAACATACTTCAAAACATACTTCAAAATATATTTTACTTCAAAGATAGTATTTTGGCTAGTCAATCGTTTCAGAACAAATTCAAAATGATGTTGTTTGAGTGAAATTTAAATATCAACATTTAAAATGTTATCCTTGGTTATCTAGGGAGCATTTCCATCATACTTGAGGTATCCCGGTGGTTGTGTTTGCCAACTGATGTCACCGGGTGATGAAATGGCATTGGAAGAGATGGGCATGCCAACATGCGAGTGCTGGATTAATTAAATGTGTCTGAGACAGCTGCTTCCTAGGTCTGTGAGGGCTGCAGTGAAGACCCATTACATACGTTATTCTCTCTCTCTCTCTCTCTATATTCCACCCCATATGGACCAGACAAACCCAGTGTGGGTCAAACCCAGACAAGCTGTCCATTCTACAAGCAGCATGGCTCCCTTCTCTATTTGGACACATCAAGCTTTTCCTTCGCCATTCATCCATGGATTTGTGCTAGTTTGCACGCTGAGTGCATTCCTTTAAAACACAAATGGGTTGGACGTGCTGTGGATGTACACAAGGAGACATGCAGTGACAAATAGCCCCGCTTTTAACTATGTTAAGGATTTTCTCTCTACCAGCCCATTTCTTCTCTTAGAAGGAGGACAGTACTTTGGAGTTGATATTTTCAATTTGGAGAGGCATTCAAGGAGAGGTTATTTTCTGCCCTGTGGGTTGTGGCTGTGCTGTTGGCACCATTTGTATGCAGGGAGAGGGTAGGAGAAGGGTTGGAGTGTTATGAACGCAGAGGGTTGGTAACTAGACCATCATGTAGCAGTAGTGAATATGAGAACAACTATGTCCTCTCCCTCACTCTGCTATCAGTATGGGCGTGATTTCCAAGGCCTGCAGTTGCTGTTTTCTCTCAAGGGGACAGTTAAAGGCTCTATATCTCAAAAATACAAGCCACTATTGCTGCTTCTCAGCAACAGAGCTTGTGTGTCGGTAATGGTAATGAGGAATTATCTGAAATTAATTAAGATTAAAATAGGTCCCAAGGTGAAGGACTTGATTATTATTGTGGCTTGTAAATCTGCTATAATCCCTACCCCAGAAGAGGCCAAACACTGTGATTTTCTCCAAATGTGTTGCACAGTGCATCGCTTACTCACAACCACACACACACATGCATGCACACACACACACACTCACTCACAACCATCTGCCAACTCCCACACTCACCACACACACACACACACACACACACACACACACACACACACACACACACACACACACACACACACACACACACACACACACACACACACACACACACACACACACACACACACACACACACACACACACGCAGTTAGTGAAATGAATGAAATTAGCATAGCATAATATTGTCTAAATTGAATGCTCATGTCCTCAATTTGAGAAAAGCGAGTGTTGCTCTCAGGGCTGTTCGCGTAGCAATCTCCATGCCATGGCTGTTGGTTGGCCACTGCCATTCATGTGGCCTCTTTCCACCTTTGGCTGGCCTCTTTCCACCTTTGGCTGGCAGGGGGACGGAGCAGGACAGAGTATAAGCTCAAGGATCTCTGTGGGTCAACTGAGTACTAATGAGAGACAGGGCTGTGAGTGGACAGGGGGTTAGAGTCCATCAGAGACAGGGCTGTGAGTGGACAGGGGTTAGTGAGTCCTTCAGAGACAGGGATGTGAGTGGGAAGGGGGTTAGAGGCCATCAGAGACAGGGCTGTGAGTGGACAAGTGGTTAGTGAGTCTTTCAGAGAATGGGCCGTGAGTGGATAGGGAGTTAGAGGCCATCAGAAAGAGGGCTGTAAGTGGACAAGGGGTTAGTGAGTCCATCAGAGACAGGGCTGTGAGTGGACAAGGGGTTAGTGAGTCCATCAGAGACAGGGCTGTGAGTGGACAAGGGGTTAGTGAGTCCATCAGAGACAGGGCTGTGAGTGGACAAGTGGTTAGTGAGTCCATCAGAGACAGGGCTGTGAGTGGACAAGTGGTTAGTGAGTCCATCAGAGACAGGGCTGTGAGTGGACAAGTGGTTAGTGAGTCCATCAGAGACAGGGCTGTGAGTGGACAAGGGGTTAGTGAGTCCATCAGAGAATGGGCCGTGAGTGGACAGGGGGGTTAGAGTCCATCATAGACAGGGATGTGAGTGTGCAGTGGGTTAGAGGCCATCAGAGACAGGGCTGTGAGTGGACAAGGGGTTAGTGAGTCTATCAGAGACAGGGCTGTGAGTGGGAACGGGGTTAGTGAGTCTATCAGAGACAGGGCTGTGAGTGGACAGGGGGTTAGGTAGTCTATCATAGACAGGGATGTGAGTGTGCAGGGGGTTAGTGAGTCTATCAGAGACAGGGCTGTGAGTGGACAGGGGGTTAGTGAGTCTATCAGAGACAGGGATGTGAGTGTGCAGGGGGTTAGAGGCCATCAGAGACAGGGCTGTGAGTTGACAAGGGGTTAGTGAGTCTATCAGAGACAGGGCTGTGAGTGGACAGGGGGTTAGTGAGTCTATCAGAGACAGGGCTGTGAGTGGGCAGGGGGTTAGTGAGTCTATCAGAGACAGGGCTGTGAGTGGACAGGGGGTTAGTGAGTCTATCAGAGACAGGGCTGTGAGTGGACAGGAGGTTAGTGAGTCTATCAGAGACAGGGGCTGTGAGTGGACAGGGGGTTAGTGAGTCCATCAGTGATTGGGGATGTGAGTGGACAGGGGGGTTAGTGAGTCTATCAGAGACAGGGCTGTGAGTGGACAGTGGGTTAGTGAGTCTATCAGAGACAGGGCTGTGAGTGGAACAGGAGGTTAGTGAGTCTAATCAGAGACAGGGCTGTGAGTGGACAGGGGGTTAGTGAGGTCTATCAGAGACAGGGCTGTGAGTGGACAGGGGGTTAGTGAGTCTACTCAGAGAAGGCTGGTGAGTGGACAGGGGGTTTAGTGATTTCTATCAGAGACAGGGCTGTGAAAGGGGGGGGTTTGGACAAGGGGGTTAGTGGAGTCTATCAGAGGACAGGGCTGTGAGGTGGGCAGGGGGTTAGTGAGTCCATCAGTGATCGGGCTGTTGAAGTGGACGGGGGTTAGTGAGTCCCATCAGTGATTGGGCTTGTGAGTGGACATCAGTGAACGGGCTGTGGTGACAGGGGGTTAGTGAGATCATCAGTGAACGGGCTGTGAGTGGACAGGGGGTTAGTGAGTCCATCAGTGATTGGGCTGTGAGTGGACAGGGGGTTAGTGAGTCCATCA
>NW_024061099.1:190000-204033 GCF_016432855.1 Salvelinus namaycush | reverse complement strand
GGAACTGAAGGAGCTGTAGGGACAGGTACTGAAGGAGCAGTAGGGACAGTAAATGAAGGAGCTGTAGGGACAGTAACTGAAGGAGCTGTAGGGCAGTAACTGAAGGAGCTGTAGGGACAGTAACTGAAGGAGCTGTAGGGACAGTAACTGAAGGAGCTGTAGGGACAGTAACTGATGGAGCTGTAGGGACAGGAACTGAAGGAGCTGTAGGGACAGGAACTGAAGGAGCTGTAGGGACAGTAACTGAAGGAGCTGTAGGGACAGTAACTGAAGGAGCTGTAGGCACAGTAACTGAGGAGCTGTAGGCACAGTACTGAAGGAGCTGTAGGGACAGTAACTGAAGGAGCTGTAGGGACAGTAACTGAAGGAGCTGTAGGGACAGTAACTGAAGGAGCTGTAGGGACAGTAATTGAAGGAGCTGTAGGGACAGTAACTGAAGGAGCTGTAGGGACAGTAACTGAAGAAGCAGTAGGGACAGTAACTGAAGGAGCTGTAGGGACAGTAACTGAAGGAGATGTAGGGACAGTAACTGAAGGAGCTGTAGGGACAGTAACTGAAGGAGCAGTAGGGACAGTAACTGAAGGAGCTGTAGGACAGTATCTGAAGGAGCAGTTGGGACAGTAACTGAAGGAGCTGTAGGCACAGTAACTGAAGGAGCCGTAGGGACTGTAACTGAAGGAGCTGTAGGGACAGTAAACTGAATGAGCTGTAGGGATAGTAACTGAAGGAGCTGTAGGGACAGTAACTGAAGGAGCAGTAGGGACAGTAACTGAAGGAGCTGTAGGGACAGTAACTGAAGGAGCTGTAGGGACAGTAACTGAAGGATCAGTAGGGACAGTAACTGAAGGAGCTGTAGGGACAGTAACTGAAGGAGCTGTAGGGACAGTAACTGAAGGAGCTGTAATGACAGTAACTGAAGGAGCTGTAGGGACAGTAACTGAAGGAGCTGTAATGACAGTAACTGAAGGAGCTGTAGGGACAGTAACTGAAGGAGCTGTAGGGACAGTAACTGAAGGAGCTGTAGGGACAGTAACTGAAGGAGCAGTAGGGACAGTAACTGAAGGAGCAGTACTAGTAGCGTAGGATGCTATATTGATAGCATGGAACTGGACTACTACACACATGAGGGGTATTGTGAGACTATAGTCATGAATCATGTTGGAAGTAGCAGTGGTTACTGTAGTAGCATTGTAGGGATATCAGTTATGACGACTCATGTCACATGGATTGGTTACTGGTAACTGGGGGACCAATGGGAGAACAGGGGATGCGGTTATTCAAATATCACAAATGATGTTGTCAGGAAATGACCCATGTGTTGCAGTGTGTAAATCCTCAGGTGAAAGCAGAGATATAACCAAGGGCACAGGCTGAATTCTGGCATAGTTCTCACGTGAAGTGAAGTCCAGCTGCATAATGGGTGAGTGAAGACACCATGACACAGGAAGTGGAGAGAGAGAGACTAGATTCCACTGTAAGACATGCAGATGGGTTGGGTCTGGGAACTACTATAAACATCCTAGCTGGTTTGGGGTTTAGCAGCTTTATGGGTTAATGCATCATATGATAGAGATAGAGGGGTAATTGTACTGTGAACAACAGTTGAAGGCATTGATGTGAAAGCAGATACAGTGCTGAGTTACCTCAAGAGGATGGAACGTGGATTAGGGATACGCACCTGCATATCAGTGACGTGCCTATCAGGTGAAAAGGAGGAGATGGGGAACAAAGGGAAAGTGACATGACTTGGGAACACCTCTCAGAACCTGGGGCCTAAAGGGGAAGACTGGGTGAAAGCATGAGGAAGCTTTTTAGAGCTTTCATTTCTGTGGAACCCAGCAGGAAAGTATCCTGGAGGCATAGAGTCAGGTGAAAGAGAGTGGGAATTGTCATGGTCTCAGACTTTGGTTTTCATGCATATATAATTATGCATAGCTTATCACATTGTTAATACTGTTATGTTTTATGTATTTTTGTTGCTTTCCAAGTCTTGTGCTATCACTCTCCTAGGAACCAGAAGGGGAAAGTGGAGAAACTAAAAGCTGCTCCATCTGCCATTGAAGGAGACAGCAGATTCAGCTGGAATGGCATTTTGTTGTGTGATCATAATTCAGAGACATAAGTCTCTGAATTTGTACACCTCACAGTGACTGTCTGTCCATTGTTTGTTCAGTTGTTTATTTGTTTAATTATTGTATTATAATCATGTGTTCGTTTTTTTTATTCATGTATTATTATCATTGTTTGTACATTTATTAGTAATTTCCAAGTTTATATGAATTGAACATTAGGATGCTATTGTTCAAGACAAGGGACTGTTGGATTCGACAGTTTGAACATTGAGATATTAAAGACATGATAGATTAGACACATAGTATATTAAGGAGTAAAAGAGACTGGGTCTCTGTAGAAAGACAGATAGCTGTGGAATGTGTTGGGGGACGAGAGGAGAGCAAAGTGTGAAACAGGGAGACAGATGGACATCTGTGGATTAGATGAAGGAGGGGTTGGGGTCAGGAGGTGAGGACAGGTCACCTGAAGGGAGTAATAAAGGTTTGGTATCCTGTTACCCATTTACTCTCTTCCTGTAGGACCATAAGATGAAATGATTGAAGAGAAGGAGGAGTGTTTTAAGTGGGATATAAATCTGGATGGGACACATGTTGGGTTGTCTGAATTACAGCTGTACAGAACCTCTGGGAAGAACTAAACTTGGTTAAAGCTTCTCTAGTGTCCGTGGGTTATTTACTCTGAAAAATAAGAACCTAACAATACATACTGAGATCATTTAAGATAAACTAATTAACTTGGTATTGGAATCATATTTGAACAGAATCCATTGGCGTCACATTGGCATCACATTGGTATCACATTGGCATCACATCGGTATCACATTGGTATCACATTGGTATTACATTGGCATCACATTGGTATCACATTGGCATCACATTGGTTTCACATTGGAAAATGAATGAGTTGGGAATAATATCCAACCTAACAAAACTCACAGGTGTCCTGAAGGTTTACCATAATGTCTGAAATGCCACTGGTATCTCTTCTACTCTCACCATGATCTAGGTATGTGTAATGTTCAACTAAATACCCATATTGTGTACAGTTAGCTGCTCTCCATCTTCTATGAGCTATTTCCTGTAGCAATATACAGTCTCTGGGAATGATACTCCTCTATCACTACATCTAACCCATAACACACTATACTCTATCATTACATCTAACCCATAACACACTATACTCTACCATTACTCTAACCCATAACACACTATACTCCTCTATCATTACATCTAACCCATAACACACTATACTCTATCATTACATCTAACCCATAACACACTATACTCTATCATTACATCTAACCCATAACACACTATACTCTATCATTACATCTAACCCATAACACACTATACTCTATCATTACATCTAACCCATAACACACTATACTCTATCATTACATCTAACCCATAACACACTATACTCCTCTATCATTACATCTAACCCATAACACACTATACTCTATCATTACATCTAACCCATAACACTATACTCCTCTATCATTACATCTACCCCATAACACACTATACTCTATCATTACATCTAACCCATAACACACTATACTCTATCATTACATCTAACCCATAACACACTATACTCCTAATGCATTTTCTACAGTTATAAACATACTAACACATTCTCAAATCAGTTAGTCAATATACATCATTCCCTCCTCTGGAACAATGAACACCCTCATGTTCCACGAAACCTGAAAACATATTGACTTGAAAAGAAAAGAGAAACAAAGTACATGTTTAATAACTTAGCACCACTCATTGATGAGATGTAAATAAAAACTCTGAATACAGGGTCAAATAAAAAAACTTTCATGGTTGTCCAAGCTGTCATCCAGTGATTCCCCCAAACAAACTACCTCCCCTCACGATGACACTTAGAGATAAGTGTCTGGAGACTCTCTCGGCCCCACCCTTCATCGTGCTTCAGCAATTCTCTCTCGCTGTATCCCAATCACAACTAAAACATTTGATACATTATCCAACCCGAATGTAGAATGACTGAACTCAATGCTCTGAGACTAAGGATCATATTCCAGCTTATCAACTTCACACATCATCCCTGTTAGAACATACATTTATAAACAACTTTTCATTGCCGGTTTTCCTGTCATGAGTGGCCTGGTAAAGAAAGATCAGTATCTCAATGCATTTTCAGTTTAAATAGTTACCAGGGCGTATACCACCACCCCCCCTTTCCTTCACCCAGTTTAAATAGTTACCAGGGCGTATACCACCCCCCCTTTCCTTCACCCAGTTTAAATAGTTACCAGGGCGTATACCACCACCCCCCCTTTCCTTCACCCAGTTTAAATAGTTACCAGGGCGTATACCACCACCCCCCTTTCCTTCACCCAGTTTAAATAGTTACCAGGGCGTATACCACCACCCCCCCTTTCCTTCACCCAGTTTAAATAGTTACCAGGGTGTATACCACCACCCCCCCCCTTTCCTTCACCCAGTTTAAATAGTTACCAGGGCGTATACCACCCCCCCTTTCCTTCACCCAGTTTAAATAGTTACCAGGGCGTATACCACCACCCCCCCTTTCCTTCACCCAGTTTAAATAGTTACCAGGGCGTATACCACCCCCCCCCCCCCCCCCCTTCCTTCACCCAGTTTAAATAGTTACCAGGGTGTATACCACCACCCCCCCTTTCCTTCACCCAGTTTAAATAGTTACCAGGGCGTATACCACCACCCCCCCTTTCCTTCACCCAGTTTAAATAGTTACCAGGGCGTATACCACCACACCCCCTTTCCTTCACCCAGTTTAAATAGTTACCAGGGCGTATACCACCACACCCCCTTTCCTTCACCAGTTTAAATAGTTACCAGGGCGTATACCACCACCCCCCCTTTCCAACACCCAGTTTAAATAGTTACCAGGGCGTATACCACCACCCCCCCTTTCCTTCACACCAGTTTAATAGTTAGAGCAGGAGGCGTATACCACCACCCCAGCCCCCTTTCCTTCACCCAGTTTAAATAGTTACCTAGGGCGTATACCACCACCCCCCTTTCATTCACTCCAGTTGTAAATAGTTACCAGGGCGTATACCACCACCCCCCCTTTCCTTCACCCAGTTTAAATAGTTACCAGGGGCGTATACCACCACCACCCCCTTTCCTTCACCCAGTTTAAAATAGTTACCAGGGCGTATAGCCACCACCACCCCCCTTTCCTTCACCCAGTTTAAATAGTTACCAGGGCGTATACCACCACCCCCCCTTTCATTGCACCCAGTTTAAATAGTTACCAGTGGGCGTATACCACCACCCCCGCCCTTTCCTTCACCCAGTTTAAATAGTTACCAGGTGCGTATACCACCACCCCCCCTTTCCTTCCCCAGTTTAAATAGTTTACCAGGGCGTATACCACCACCCCCCCTTTCCTTCACCCAGTTTAAAATAGTTACCAGGGCGTATACCACCCCCCCCCTTTCCTTCACCCAGTTTAAATAGTTACCAGGGTTATACCACCACCCCCCCTTTCCTTCACCAGTTTAAATAGTTACCAGGGTGTATACCACCACCCCCCCTTTCCTTCACCCAGTTTAAATAGTTACCAGGGCGTATACCACCACCCCCCCCTTTCCTTCACCCAGTTTAAATAGTTACCAGGGCGTATACCACCACCCCCCCTTTCCTTCACCCAGTTTAAATAGTTACCAGGGCGTATACCACCACCCCCCCTTTCCTTCACCCAGTTTAAATAGTTACCAGGCGTATACCACCCCCCCCCTTTCCTTCACCCAGTTTAAATAGTTACCAGGGCGTATACCACCACCCCCCCTTTCCTTCACCCAGTTTAAATAGTTACCAGGGCGTATACCACCACCCCCCCCCTTTCCTTCACCCAGTTTAAATAGTTACCAGGGCGTATACCACCACCCCCCCCCTTTCCTTCACCCAGTTTAAATAGTTACCAGGGCGTATACCACCACCCCCCTTTCCTTCACCCAGTTTAAATAGTTACCAGGGCGTATACCACCACCCCCCCCCCTTTCCTTCACCCAGTTTAAATAGTTACCAGGGAGTATACCACCACCCCCCCTTTCCTTCACCCAGTTTAAATAGTTACCAGGGTGTATACCACCACCCCCCCTTTCCTTCACCCAGTTTAAATAGTTACCAGGGCGTATACCCCCCCCCCCCCCCCTTTCCTTCACCCAGTTTAAATAGTTACCAGGGCGTATACCACCACCCCCCCCTTTCCTTCACCCAGTTTAAATAGTTACCAGGCGTATACCACCACCCCCCCTTTCCTTCACCCAGTTAAATAGTTACCAGGGTGTATACCACCCCCCCTTTTATTCACCCAGTTTAAATAGTTCCAGGGCGTATACCACCACCCCCCCATTCATTCACCCAGTTTAAATAGTTACCAGGGCGTATACCACCACCCCCCCTTTCCTTCACCCAGTTTAAATAGTTACCAGGGTGTATACCACCACCCCCCCTTTCCTTCACCCAGTTTAAGATTATACCAGGGCGTATACCACCACCCCCCCCTTTCCTTCACCCAGTTTAAATAGTTTACCAGGGCGTATACCACCCCCCCTTTCCTTCACCCAGGTTAAATAGTTACGCAGGGCGTATACCACCACCCCCCCTTTCCTTCACCCAGTTTAAATAGTTACCGAGGGTGTATAACCACCACCCCCACCTTTCCTTCACCCAGTTTAAATAGTTACCAGGGGCGTATACCACCACCCCCCCTTTCCTTCACCCAGTTTAAATAGTTACCAGGGTGTATACAACCAACCCCCCCCCCCCTTTCCTTCACCCAGTTTAAATAGTTACCAGGGGCGTATACCACCCCCCCCTTTCCTTCACCCAGTTTAAAAATAGTTACCAGAGGCGTATACGCACCACCCCCCCTTTCCTTCACCCCAGTTTAAATAGTTACCAGGGCGTATACCACCACCCCCCCTTTCCTTCACCCAGTTTAAATAGTTACCAGGGCTATACCACCCCCCCCCCCCCTTTCCTTCACCCAGTTTAAATAGTTACCAGGGCGTATACCACCACCACCCCCCTTTCCTTCACCCAGTTTAAATTGTTACCAGGGCGTATCCACCACCACCCCCTTTCCTTCACCCAGTTTAAATAGTTACCAGGGCGTATACCACCCCCCCCCCTTTCCTTCACCCAGTTTAAATAGTTTACCAGGGCGTATACCACCACCCCCCCTTTCCTTCACCCAGTTAATAGTTACCAGGGTGTATACCACCCCCCCTTTCATTCACCCAGTTTAAATAGTTACCAGGGCGTATACCACCACCCCCCCCATTCATTCACCCAGTTTAAATAGTTACCAGGGCGTATACCACCCCCCCTTTCCTTCACCCAGTTTAAATAGTTACCAGGGTGTATACCACCTCCCCCCTTTCCTTCACCCAGTTTAAATAGTTACCAGGGCGTATACCACCACCCCCCCTTTCTTCACCCAGTTTATAAATAGTTACCAGGGCGTATACCACCACCCCCCCTTTCCTTCACCCAGTTTAAATAGTTACCAGGGCGTATACCACCACCCCCCTTTCCTTCACCAGTTTAAATAGTTACCAGGGCGTATACCACCACCCCCCCTTTCCTTCACCCAGTTTAAATAGTTACCAGGGCGTATACCACCACCCCCCTTTCCTTCACCCAGTTTAAATAGTTACCAGGGCGTATACCACCACCCCCCCTTTCCTTCACCCAGTTTAAATAGTTACCAGGACGTATACCACCACCCCCCCTTTCCTTCACCCAGTTTAAATAGTTACCAGGGCGTATACCACCACCCCCCTTTCCTTCACCCAGTTTAAATAGTTACCAGGGCGTATACCACCACCCCCCTTTCCTTCACCCAGTTTAAATAGTTACCAGGGTGTATACCACCACCCCCCCCCCCTTTCCTTCACCCAGTTTAAATAGTTACCAGGGCGTATACCACCACCCCCCCTTTCCTTCACCCAGTTTAAATAGTTACCAGGGCGTATACCACCACCCCTCCCTTCCTTCACCCAGTTTAAATAGTTACCAGGGCGTATACCACCACCCCCCCTTTCCTTCACCCAGTTTAAATAGTTACCAGGGGCGTATACCACCCCCCCCCCCCTTTCCTTCACCCAGTTTAAATAGTTACCAGGGCGTATACCCCACCCCCCCTTTCCTTCACCCAGTTTAAATAGTTACCAGGGTGTATACACCACCACCCCCCTTTCCTTCACCCAGTTTTAATAGTTACCAGGGCGTATACCACCCCCCCTTTCCTTCACCCAGTTTAAATAGTTACCAGGGGCGTATACCACCACCCCCCCTTTCCTTCACCCAGTTTAAATAGTTACCAGGGCGTATACCACCCTCCCTTTCCTTCACCCAGTTTAAATAGTTACCAGGGCGTATACCACCCCCCCCTTTCATTCACCCAGTTTAAATAGTTACCAGGGCGTATACCACCACACCCCCCCTTTCCTTCACCCAGTTTAAATAGTTACCAGGGCGTATACCACCCACCCCCCCCCCTTTCCTTCACCCAGTTTAAATAGTTACCAGGGCGTATACCACCACCCCCCCTTTCCTTCACCCCGTTGAAATAGTTACCAGGGCGTATACCACCCCCCCCCCTTTCCTTCAACCAGTTTAAATAGTTACCAGGGCGTATACCACCCCCCACCCTTTCCTTCAACCAGTTTAAATAGTTACCAGGGCGTATACCAACCCACCCCCCCCCTTTCCTTCAACAAGTTTAAATAGTTACCAGGGCGTATACCACCACCCCCTTTCCTTCAACCAGTTTAAATAGTTACCAGGGCGTATACCACCCCCCCCTTTCCTTCAACCAGTTTAAATAGTTACCAGGGCGTATACACCCCCCCCCCTTTCCTTCAACAAGTTTAAATAGTTACCAGGGCGTATACCACCCCCCCCTTGCCTTCAACCAGTTTAAATAGTTACCAGGGCGTATAACACCACCCCCCCCTTTCCTTCAACCAGTTTAAATAGTTACCAGGGGCGTATACCACCACCCCCCCTTTCCTTCACCCAGTTAAATAGTTACCAGGGCGTATACCACCCACCCCCCTTTCCTTCACCCAGTTTAAATAGTTACCAGGGCGTATACCACCACCCCCCCTTTCCTTCACCCAGTTTAAATAGTTACCAGGGCGTATACCACCACCCCCCTCTCCCTTTCTTTCACCCAGTTTAAATAGTTACCAGGGCGTATACCACCCCCCCCCCCCCCCCCTTTCTTTCACCCAGTTTAAATAGTTACCAGGGCGTATACCACCCCCCCCCCCCCTTTCTTTCACCCAGTTTAAATAGTTACCAGGGCGTATACCACCACACCCCCTTTCCTTCACCCAGTTTAAATAGTTACCAGGGCGTATACCACCACCCCCCCCTTTCCTTCACCCAGTTTAAATAGTTACCAGGGCGTATACCACCACCCCCCCCTTTCCTTCACCCAGTTTAAATAGTTACCAGGGCGTATACCACCACCCCCCCTTTCCTTCACCCAGTTTAAATAGTTACCAGGGCGTATACCACCACCCCCCCTTTCATTCACCCAGTTTAAATAGTTACCAGGGCGTATACCACCACCCCCCCTTTCCTTCACCCAGTTTAAATAGTTACCAGGGCGTATACCACCACCCCCCCTTTCATTCACCCAGTTTAAATAGTTACCAGGGCGTATACCACCCCCCCTTTCCTTCACCCAGTTTAAATAGTTACCAGGGCGTATACCACCACCCCCCCCTTTCATTCACCCAGTTTAAATAGTTACCAGGGCGTATACCACCCCCCCCTTTCCTTCACCCAGTTTAAATAGTTACCAGGGCGTATACCACCACCACCCCTTTCCTTCACCCAGTTTAAATAGTTACCAGGGCGTATACCACCAGCCCCCCCTTTCATTCACCCAGTTTAAATAGTTACCAGGGCGTATACCACCACCCCCCCTTTCCTTCACCCAGTTTAAATAGTTACCAGGGCGTATACCACCCCCCCCCCCCTTTCCTTCACCCAGTTTAAACAGTTACCAGGGCGTATACCACCACCCCCCCCTTTCCTTCACCCAGTTTAAATAGTTACCAGGGCGTATACCACCACCCCCCCTTTCCTTCACCCAGTTTAAATAGTTACCAGGGCGTATACCACCACCCCCCCTTTCCTTCACCCAGTTTAAATAGTTACCAGGGCGTATACCACCCCCCCCCCCCCCTTTCCTTCACCCAGTTTAAATAGTTACCAGGGCGTATACCACCACCCCCCCACCCCCCCTTTCCTTCACCCAGTTTAAATAGTTACCAGGGCGTATACCACCCCCCCCCCCCTTTCCTTCACCCAGTTTAAATAGTTACCAGGGCGTATACCACCCCCCCCTTTCCTTCACCCAGTTTAAATAGTTACCAGGGTGTATACCACCACCCCCCCTTTCCTTCACTCAGTTTAAATAGTTACCAGGGCGTAGACCACCACCCCCCTTTCCTTCACCCAGTTTAAATAGTTACCAGGGCGTATACCACCCCCCCCCCCCCTTTCCTTCACCCAGTTTAAATAGTTACCAGGGCGTTTACCACCACCCCCCCCCCCCCCTTTCCTTCACCCAGTTTAAATAGTTACCAGGGCGTATACCACCACCCCCCCTTTCCTTCACCCAGTTTAAATAGTTACCAGGGCGTATACCACCACCCCCCCTTTCCTTCACCCAGTTTAAATAGTTACCAGGGCGTATACCACCACCCCCCCTTTCCTTCACCCAGTTTAAATAGTTACCAGGGCGTATACCACCACCCCCCCTTTCCTTCACCCAGTTTAAATAGTTACCAGGGCGTATACCACCACCCCCCCTTTCCTTCACCCAGTTTAAATAGTTACCAGGGCGTATACCACCCCCCCTTTCATTCACCCAGTTTAAATAGTTACCAGGGTGTATACCACCACCCCTTTCCTTCACCCAGTTTAAATAGTTACCAGGGCGTATACCACCACCCCCCCTTTGCTTCACCCAGTTTAAATAGTTACCAGGGCGTATACCACCCCCCCCCCCCCCCCTTTCATTCAGCCAGTTTAAATAGTTACCAGGGCGTATACCACCCCCCCTTTCATTCACCCAGTTTAAATAGTTACCAGGGTGTATACCACCACCCCTTTCCTTCACCCAGTTTAAATAGTTACCAGGGCGTATACCACCACCCCCCCTTTCCTTCACCCAGTTTAAATAGTTACCAGGGCGTATACCACCACCCCCCCTTTCCTTCACCCAGTTTAAA
Source organism: Salvelinus namaycush (assembly GCF_016432855.1). NCBI lineage: Eukaryota > Metazoa > Chordata > Actinopteri > Salmoniformes > Salmonidae > Salvelinus > Salvelinus namaycush. The sequence goes on along the minus strand of NW_024061099.1, from coordinate 192,680 downwards.
TAGTTACCAGGGCGTATACCACCACCCCCCCTTTCCTTCACCCAGCACTTATCATTCCAGCGTGTCTTCTTCAGATATCGTTTACAGTTCATCTTCCCAACGGCACATGTAACTGTTGCCTGTCACATTTCATGGCCCTTGATAATGTCCCGATTTTAATATCCAAGGAGATACTTCCGTTTCTCCCACGTACACAAGTCTCTCACCTGAACTTGTTCTCTCTCTCCACACTCACTCCACAGGCGCTCTCAGCACTCCGGACCTGGTTTATGGCTCGGACTCAGATAGAAGTGGTAAAAGTCACTGACCTTTGTCGCACTTTCTTCAGCCGGTTAGGGAGGGTTTTGAGGTTTACACACACTGTCTATGGTCAAATTATTCCTACCATGCATTAATACACGATCTGACGTCACCTTCCATGATAACCTCAACAAAGCACATATCACAACAACAGTTAAGTTCATTACATTTCTGTTTCAGGGAATTCAGACAAACATTGACTATATGACAAATTATGACATTAACCTTTTCTTAAAACTTCTTATGACTGGGGGCAGTATTGAGTAGCTTGGATGAATAAGGTGCCCAGAGGTGCCCAGAGTAAACTGCCTGCTCCTCAGTCCCAGCTGCTAATATGCATATTATTAGTACATTTGGAAAGAAAACACTCTGAAGTTTCTAAAACTGTTTGAATGATGTCTTAGATTTAGATACTTGTCATTAGATTTAAATAATGTTTCCATATCTCAGTATCTTTAGAGTCTCCTGTGAGGCAGATCAAGTTGCACTATGGTCAGGAGGAGAGCAGCTTCTTGAAGGTTTTGGGGGAAACATTCCCCCAAATGAATCCAAATGTAGAGGTCTTTAAGACAGACAGGAGGAGGAGGCTCGTTCTCCTACAGCTGGACAGCATGTGTCCAGCAGCAATCAAATCAGCTGGACTATGGAGGTCTGCCCTGTACTTAAGATTGAAGGTGTTTGATAGTTTATGTGTTAGGAAGGAGGAGGTAGATAGAGATGTATTATGTCACGTGATAAATGCCAGAGGTAATGAATTAATTTGAAAAGAAACTGAAATGAACTAATTTGAAAATTAACTGGATTTCCCTCTGTATACAATCATTATAAAGTAATTGAGCAACTGGTGATTTCTTGTATTTTAATGTTAAAGGAAACTGTAAGGGAGGACAGAACCTCGGAGACAGAGACTCCACCTCTGGAGACAGAGACTCCACCTCTGGAGACAGAGACTCCACCCATGGAGACAGAGACTCCACCCATGGAGACAGAGACTCCACCTATGGAGACAGAGACTCCACCTATGGAGACAGGCCTCCCTGTTGACTCACCACAAACTTCAATGACACTAGAGGTTTGGAACGTTAAATGACCTTTTCCACTTTTAGCATCAAATGATAAAGTATAATATTAGTTCTAGGATTCTCATTGTAACTTAACAATCAGAATCGCTTTATTTATTACTGTACCTGTATTGATTTCAGTCTCTAGTGGAAATGCAGGAGATACGACGTCTCCAAGATGAGGCTACCATCTCTCTCTGGCTGCAGACCAGGAGAAAGTATGTATATAATATAGCTGAGTAAATCTGTTCAAATCACATCAACGGCATTCCAACAGGAAACACTTACTTTTTCAGACACAAAACAGATGAATTCAATACTTATTATTTACCACAGGAGATGAAACGTTGTCGTTTTGAGGAGTGGGAGAGCAGGTGGAGGAAGGTAAGGGATTTCACCAAGTTGATATCATCTGTATATTATGTAAGAGATAAACGCAGACGTTCTGTACATTACCTTGGAGATAATGGACGACGCAGCAGGACAAGGTGGAGCCGAGTCCCTTTGTGGAGTTCATTTTACCAAGGTAATGTACAGAAAGGAGGCGTTTATCCTGCTTATACTACAGTTACCAAAGAAAATAATACTAAAGCACACATTTATCTGCAGGAATCCTGCTGCTGCTGCTGCTACTGCTACTATGCACTGGCTTCCTGCTCCCAGCACCACCCCAGACTCCACCTGTTAGGTTCTGTGTTCCTGACGGGGGCTTTGATATAGCTTACCACACTCACTGCTGTAGGCTATTTTATATTGACGCTTTTGTTGATCAATTTCTTCAACAGATGATCAGGTCTATCTTATCAGCAATTAAAATCTCAGAAGTGGGTTTGACTGAAACCTGACCTTTCATCACAAGTATCGGGTCATAACAAGGTGAACGAGTCCAAGCATCTTCTGACAGGTGGCTGTTTTCCTCAGGCCTGCGGCAGCCTTGTGTTCTCAGGCAACAGTCGTATTGTCAGAACCTCAGATAGCCAGGTGGGGTCCAGACAGGAGGAGTATGAACGTAGACTGGTTTCTGCCTTCTGATAGTGTCTGAAGGGCACAACACTCAGAACAGGTGTTAATACACACACAGAGGTCTCCTAGAAGAGGAGACCTTACAGTTTATAATAACACCATTTATTAACCATTTAAAAGGTATGAGACCTTGGTTTAACCCCTTCACTTTGCTTGGGCAGTGAGCTTCCCTGAATGAGCAGAGCCTATATCACCAAGGCATTATTCATTACTAAATAAATGGTTAACCGTATTTCTACGTGCTGTTTTCTTTCTGAACTGGTTTTAATGCCCATTCTAGAATTCAACAATGCTGG